>NW_020837953.1:10013990-10226812 GCF_003676395.1 Aethalodelphis obliquidens
GTATATCTTCTTTGGAGAAATGTCTATTTAGGTCTTCAGCCCATTTTTGGATTGGGTTGTTTGTTTTTTTGATATTGAGCTGCATGAGCTGCCTGTATATTTTGGAGATTAATCCTCTGTTAGTTGCTTCATTTGCAAATATTTTCTCCCATTCTGAGGGTTGTCTTCTCGTCTTGTTTATGGTTTCCTTTGCTGTGCAAAAGCTTTTAAGTTTCATTAGGTCCCATTTGTTAATTTTTGTCCTTATTTCCATTTCTCTAGGAGGTGGGTCAAAGCTTCACAGCATTTTGAAAAGCAAAAACTCTCACTGTTTTCAAGAGTCCACCAAAAACGGAAGTTTTAGAAAGTTTTATGCAAATCTGCTCTACATATAATGAGGGAAAAAATCACATTAAACACATGAATTCTTAAGCTTAATGTTTTAATAGTTCAAATTTTGAAATAACTGCAGAATTCTCATACTCATTCATAATACCTGAAAATTTGATTACGAAATGTTTTCACAAAGAAAACCTAATATATTCCTCTAACAAAACTGGATCTCTCTACGTAGGAAAATATAACAAACTGAAAATGAAACACCCAAGGGAAGTTAAATGATAAGCTAGTCAGGCCAACAGACAATCAGTACTAAATGGCTTATTTCTCACACAAAACAACCAAACAAAATAGAACAAAAACAACAACCCTGAATTGGAAAGAACAGATTCTGTAACTGGTTTGGCATTTATCCCTTAAAAATCATATATGCTGAAGCAGTTTTTGTATATCTAATTTTAGCTGCCAGTGAACATCAAACAGAAGGAAACAGGTTGTTTTTGCTAAGGCTGTTAAAAGTGCAGTACAAAATTACTCTGATTTACCCTGATTACCCTAATTGTTGTCAGAAATCTATCAAAATGGTCTAAAATATGATTAGAATATATGCCCGACAGGACAGGACTCTTTTTGTTCTCTACTGTATCCTCCAGGCTAGTGTTTGGTTTCTAGCAAATGCTCGATAAAATTTTTGTAAATGAATGAAGAAATTCTGAAATGTACCTACCTGTTAGGATTTAAACATAAAAAAAAACAATCAAATAAGTTCTTACAGATTATAAACCAGAGTGCTCAGGAAAAAAAATCACAAATAACATTTAATTATTCTTAATGATTTATTATATTACAAGTATGGATGCTGAAAATTTTTAAGGCTAATTGAAAGTTTTTAAGAAAAGAGAAATTGAACAGGAGGAAAGACATTGTACCACCCAGGCAGTACAAGAAGCAAGACCAGCTGAACAACTGAAACAAACTTCTAGAAACTCATTCTCTCCCGCCAAGTCTCATGAGCACAGTTTTATACATACTACTCTGGGCTTAGAATTCAGTGTTACAGTAATGGTTTATTCACTGGGTGTTTTTTACGACTATGACAACATTGTGCTGGATGCTTTGGACATGCCAAGATGAAGCAGATACAGATCACACCCTAAGCGTTTCAAACGTGTAGCAGGAGATAAAATCTGTCTACAAATAACTGATTCAAGCATGGTAGATTAAGTGTTATGAGAAAGATACTAAGAGATTCAAAGGAGAAAGTTAAGGGGATGAAAAAAGCTTCACAGAGGTAGCATTTTAGAGTGCAGGATTCTGACAGTAATGGGGAGGGGGAAATTATTAACAGTAGTGGGCAAGGGAGGGAAACATCATAATCAGATGGGATTTTTGAACTCTTTAACCAAGTGACTAGAGAAATGAGGGCAGGGTTAAGGAAACTAACAAGGGATGCTGAGGTACCCAAGAATTAGGAACAGCAAGAAGCCTTCACCACTCCCAAGCCTGAAGGAACAAGGAGCGAAACAATGTAAATCGAAGTAGGCTCAAAGGACACTCTAGTTGTAACCACTGCTACAAATGCATGGAAGCAGAGAAAGAGGACTAAATACCCCAAAGCTTCTCTCTTTTCTTCCTTCTATCTTCCATCCTCCCATTGGCTAAACCCTACGAGAAGCCAGAGGATAAAGAACTCCAGATGACACAGGCTGTAAAGGTCAGCCTCCTGAAGCAGGGAGTAGAGAGGGGCATAGAATGAATCTGCAGGAAAATGGAGAATAACCAGAAAAGCTATCTTCCCAGACTCAGGAACCAGTATATAAGCACAAAGAGAGACTGGAAAGCACAAGGAATCCAAATAAGGAATGATATTCTCTTGGAGAAGTATGTAAGATGCTATTTTTCAGATCTGGGTACTGAATCTGAAAGGAAACCAAAATTAGTGCCTGAACTGGAAAAATTACTGGGACTTGGAGAGTGAGGTGAGCAGTGAATGAATAGCAGCATCAGAGTAGCACTCCAGTTCTCTCTAGAGCTAATAAAAGAGCAAGAATCATAGGCTGTAGTCCTAGTTATTCTAATCTCTAACTGTGTGACCTTGGCCAAGTCATATGTCTTCTCTGAAACTGTTTTCTCCATTATAAAAATAGGTAGAAGCCGAATTAAAACTTTAAGATCCCTTCTAGTTCTCAGATTCTGTGAAGCCAGTATATCCAGGTAAATGACCATATTCACCAGGTGAGTAAATACCTCATCATACTGGAAAAACCTGGGGTCCACTTACTTTCTAAAAAAATTAATTTCATTTAAATAAAGACAATAAGAACTTACAGGTTGTAACTGCAGCCAGGTCCTCCACCATAGGACAATAAATGTTAAAACACAAGCAAAAATTTAGTGTAACCTTGAAACTGAATGAGGAAGACTAATGCAACCAGATTTAAAAACATGCTCTGGAATGCAGAGAATGCAAAGAAACAACCAAGTAAGCAGAATAACTTGGTTGAAGTGGCACAGTTCAGAAAAAACAAAATTAGCTGCTCAAGTCAATACAGCAAAGAAGCAAAGTTCTTAAAGGTGTTTCCAGAAATAAATGAACTCCAGTGTGGAAAGGGCTACAAGTATCTCCCCTGTCCCACAACACACACAGAGCAACCATTACCTTTCCTTCATAACACAAATATTCACTGAACATCTGTTATGTGCCAGGGACTATCAATGCCTTCAAAGGACATCTTTAAGGACAATACAGATAATAGCAATTATAATTAATCATTACCTAATCTTCTGGAATGAGATCAGATTTCACCCCTTCTAAGCAGTCTCCCTGACTTCTCTAGCCAGCAACATGCTTTTTCCTATGAAACTAACTACTACAGAACCAATTTGTGCTGGTACTGCTGCTAGTATTCTTTCAACTATATCAGAAGTCATGTAGGTTGGGGGAGGAGGAGTTTGCCTGGAAATCTGCTCACCATTTGTAACATTATTTCTAAACATTTTCTCCAGTCCTGTCTCTCAGGTGTGACAGCAACCAGGGAGCTTGGTGACTTAGCAAACATTTCTAACTCACAGGGATAAACCCAGCTCCAGTACACTGAGCCAAAGGTTGCACACTTAGGACACGATTAAGCCACATATTCTGATCATTTAATGAGGAGCCCCTAAGCACCCACAATGTACCAAGCACTGGACTAGGGGCAAAGGCCCTAGGAATAAAGGAGGTTAGAGTCTAATCCAAGAATCAGATATGTGCACAAAAATGTATAGTACAGAAGTATGAACAAAGTGCTGTAGTAGCACATGAAGGACAATAGTAATTCTAACTTTCTCTGCCTGAAGGAAGGAAGACATCAAAGAAAAAGTAACATGCAAACTGTATGTCAAAGGAAGAAGTGGAGATTTATCACTTGATTGAATGCTAAGCAATTATAATTCTAATCAAGAGGGAAAGGCTGTGACTGGACCAAGAGCTATGAGAGGCTATGCCATGTTCCAAATGGTTAACAGCTCACAGTGCTAGAGTAGATGCCTCGGGTAGGCTGCCCGCAGCTGAGTCCACACTCAAGAGCAATAAATTAGGACCAGATTGTGAAGGGCCTTAAAGAACATTCCCAGCATCTGTGCTTTGGCAAGGGGGAGCCAAAACAGATTTTAAGCACAGCAGTAACTCAGTGGGATCTGACTGTGGATAAAGAGTATGGGTAGAGGGAGTCTAGAGACAAGGAGACTAGTTAGGTTTTGCAAAAGTCTAGGTGAGATGATGACGGCCTGAATTAAAGCATTATCAGGTGGAAAAAAGAGGCCAAATCCAAGAGACATTACTAAGGCAAATTTAACAGGACCTGGTGACCGGACATGGAAAATAAGGGAGATGGAAAATGGCTTTAAATGACTAATTGCCTGTGTGTGGTGGAACTACAATTAATTAAAATACTTCGGGAGAGGTACTTGGCTTAAACGCATTTTCAGCTATTCTACTATTCTTTCAAACATAATATTTGTTTAAACCTTTACTGGAAAATCTTCCTAAATATAATTTTAGGCCAAGTACATTATAGTACACATAAAAACTGTCTTTTTCTATAGAATCCCCATAAACATCAGTTCTTACTCAACACTATAAAGTTTAGATACTGATAGAACTCAACATATCCTAAGGGACATCTTAGAATTTCCTTTTTAGAATAAAAGCCTGATATCCTTTGTCTCAAGCAATAGACTGCAAACTATGCAAATGCCTGATTCTCCAATCAGCAGAATATGGTTGTATCACAATGCTCTTTACTGGCTGAACCAAACTTATCAACTGGGGATGGTTCAGTGGTTAGATTATTACTGAATCCAATCTTTCCACACTAAAGGGAAAAAACACCCAAAACCAGCTAGGACTTTGGAAACATCAAAATGGATGTGACCAACAGTCACTGCAGTCTAATATTTGCTGACGGGCACTTCAAGTAAAATGTCATCTCTGTCAAAACCAAACTCAGGACACTTTGAAAACAGATCCAGCTTCTCTGCTATCTTTCTAATTTCCCATTTAAGTTCTCCAGACTAAAAGTCTGATTTTTAGTGGTTTTTATCTTCCCTGGGCTAGGAAAGGTAATAGGTATTTAATTTAAGTTGCTGGTGTACACAAAAAGTGAAAAAAAACTTTTTAAATTTTAAGTAAATGAGAGATGTTAACACTATTCATTAAAGAGCTTTATCACAAACTCAGTTCAATAAAGGCAATGTTCTGAGAGATGACTCACAGTGGATGAGAATTTCCAACTTAAAGTTCTCTACAAAAACTATCAAAACTGCAACTACTATTTTAAGATCTCTCCCACCTTCTCCACTCAAAACTAGGAGAAATAATTACTTGATTTCTTTTTGATTTCCTGAACACAGATAAAAGTAAACGGTTTAATCAACAAGCAAAGCCAAATGTTAACTTCAAATTAGCAAAAATTAGTTTTCTTGATCAATACATCTCTCGCTCTTTCATAACAAAAATACTTGTGAAGTGTAGTAGGAATGCAGCGAAAAATGCATGATTCAAACATACTTCCTGGTCTATTGCTTATATTCAACCTTCCATAACCAAGCTTACTGAGAACTTAAACCCTTCCCTGCAGTTTTTACGAGAACCCCCCCTACAACTATTCCAAAGTTTTCACGATTTTTGCACAAGCTACCCAAAAAGCATAAAACCACCTGCCTCCCCCCTCTCCATACTCACACTCACAAATAATAGCACCCATAATTATTACACACAAAAATACTGGGCCAGACAAGAACACAGAGCCAAAACTGAAACAACAGAAAATGTTTGGCTCGCAACTAGAAATTCTATTAATGGGCAACTGGTCAAAATTAGGCTTTCACATTAAGAGAAAGTTTAACTCTTACGTTTAGTATCTTGAGACAGCTTTCGAAAGGAAAACAGAGTTCCACGAAAATGAATCGAAAAAGGGGAAGCGATTCTCTCCAGGCTGGTTTGGTGGCGAATGACCTCTCAGGGGTACAGAATTAGGCCCCTAGCCTCTGCCTCCAACCATCCCGGCGGAGGAAGTGAGGAGAGTCCCAGAGAAGAGAGGGCTCGGGCGGCCACGTCGTCCTACTCACCCCAGGGCGCGGCGGCAAGGAGGCAGGGAGAGAACGACATTCGCGCCCACGGCCCGGGCAGGCAGCAGGGTCCCTGGGGACTCAGGGGGGGGAGCCGGCCCCTCTCCCAGACCCTCCGGGTCTACTCACTCCGCAAGCAGCCGTCAAGAAAGCCATTCGCCAAGGCCCCCGCCCTGTGTGCCTCCAGGGGAGGGAGCCGAGGGCTGCTTCCGGGCACCCCCTCTTCTCCTCCCTCCGCCGGATCACAGGGCTGACGCGCAGTCGGTCCGGTCAGCTTCAGCCGGTCCCCCGGGACAGCCCCTCTTCCCCTACTCCTGCCCCAGGCCTAGGGGCCGCCCCGATTGGCTGGCCCTGTAGCCTCTTGGCAAAGAGACCCCTGGCGATTGGCCATGGGCCACCTGCTGAAAAGGAGGTGAGTGGCCGACGATTGGCGGTTAGGCCAATTTTGGGGTGGAGAGGCGGGAGGGGCCTGACGCGGCGGGCGAGCATCCGGAGAGCCCGGCTCCCCTGCCGCCTCCTCGCTGAGCCCAGGGCTCATCCCGGGGCCCGAACCTGCTCCCACGCCCGGAGCTGTGCCTCGGGACACGCGGCCGCCCCGGCACGCCAGTGCAGCCCGCAGGAAAGGAAGCTCGTGGCTCGAGGGAGCTCAGCTAGGCTTCGAGGCTTCGGCCCCGGAGATTCCCATAGGGTGGCGACTGGGGAAGGACCCGGTCGCAGAGGTAAACGTGCTACACCTACACCCACCCGCTGCTAGCTCGACATCCAATATTTTGGCAGCTGTGCAGCCAAGTTTCATCTGGATAACTGCTTTTGCTTACTTCCGAAAAGTTGTTTGTGTCACGAGGCGGGGGAGGAGGAGATACTATATCAATAAACAAAAGCAGGGGTGCCTGTTTTATTTTATTAATCCAGGGAAACACTAGGCTTGCTGTTGTGACACAGCTCCATAAGGAATGTAGGTGGCTTGTGAAGATGCTTCAGGAATCCAAATGGCATAACTTCAAATTAGATGGAAAGTTCGGACTTCGAGGACCTCAGCAGAGAACCATCCAAAATGCAGGAAATCCCAGACGTAAATAAATGACTGACTTACTGACCTGGAGAACAATTACCTTCTGCTTTTACTATTTTTTCCTTATGGTTATTTATATACCTGTAATTCTACTAAACTAAGCATCTAATTAATTTTTGTAGCTCTACTGGTAGCCCCTACAACTAGCACATTGTACACTGCACAAAAGGCTCAATAGATGCTTGCTGCACTGTGTTAAAGAGCCCTTAAGTTTTGTTTTATGCAAATTTTTTCAAAACGTCCAATACCAAATGCACTCTCTTCTTCCCGCACCCCCTTCCTCAAAAGCCAGGTCCTCTTCCAGTCCTCCCTGTATCAGTAAATGAAAACCACTACCATCCACTCGATATGCGAACCATAAACCTGGCAGTCCTTGACACTTTCCTCATTCCACATTGAATCCATCACCACGTTCTGCCATTTTTACCTCCTGAATACAATCTCAGTTCTACCTCTCTCCATCACCACCACTCAATCACAGGTCCCAGCCTCTTGAAACAATCTCCTTAGTAAAGTATTCCTGCTTCTTAAAGCTTCTCCAATTCATCCTCAACACTATGGCCACAGTAGTTGGTTTCCAAAACCAAAGTCATGACTCCCATCTCACCCCACCCCGCCCCATTAAAGAACTTCAACTGCCTTCCATTGTGTTTAGGATACAACTCAGCATTCAGCAATGGTGTGCAAGGTTTAGCCCTACCTGCCCCTCGCTCCATCTTAACACCTTCCACTCCCTCATTTTCTGCACTCCACACAATGGCCTTTTTCATGTTTCTTCAATTTGCCTTGGACCTTCCAACCTCAGGGCCTTGGCACATGGCCCCTGTGGTTACTTTGTCTTTTACACTGTCCCCTTGAAACTAATCCCCACCCTTCACTTTTTTTTTTAAATATTTATTTATTTGGTTGTGCCGGGTCTTAGTTGCGGCAGGCGGGTTCCTTAGTTGCGGCATGCGAGCTCTTCGTTGCGGCATGTGGGATCTAGTTCCCTGAACAGGGATCGAACCCGGGGCCTAGGCATTGGGAGCTCGGAGTCTTAACCACTTCACCACCAGGGAAATCCTAATCCCCACCCTTCACTTAATTTACTTCTACTCATCATCATTTCCTCGCTGCCTATGTGAATTCTTCCTATTTTATGCTCTCATAGCCCATGCAACGCTCCTTTATAAAACTTATTACAGCTCCAGTAAGTCCCCTACATACGAACGAGTTCCGTTCCGAGAACGTGTTTGCAAGTCCAATTTGTTCGTAAGTCCAACAAAGTTGGCCTAGGTACCCAAATAACACAATCTGCTATATAGCACTGTACTGTAATAGGTTTATAATATTTTTCACACAAATAATACATAAAAAACAAACACAAAAAATAAAGAAAACATTTTTAATCTTACAGTACAGTAACTTGAAAAGTACAGTAGTACAGTACAACAGCTGGCATACAGGGGCTGGCATCGAGTGAACAGGCAAGAAGAGTTACTGACTGGAGGAGGGAGAGGAGCTGGGAGATGGTAGAGCTGAAGGATCATCAGCAATAGGAGACAGAGGGTAAACTGCGATTTCACTCATGACTGATGTTGATGGAATGCACGTTTGCATCTTTGAAAGTCTGCAACTTGAAGGTTTTCTATCTGTCTGCATACTTCTTTAATGTTTTATGTTCACCACTAGACTGTAAGAGGTAAAGAGACAAGGATCTATCTGATTTTGTTCATCAAAGCCTCAATTTAGCCAAATGCCTGGCACATATTAGGTGCTCAATAATGGATTTCCTACGGTAACAGAGTCTGAAAATAAACATCAATTCTATGATAAGCATCAATTAAACTATAAGCAGTGATGGAGAAAAATACATTAATTTTGCCAGATGGACAAGGTCAATGTCTAAGAACCTCCACTAATACCCTTTACAGTTTTCCTGTAATATCTGCTTTTCTAGCAGTTAATTTTGTGCCAGAGCAGCTCAGAGGGCTTAATTCAATATTGGCTGATCAAACAGTTCTCCAGGCCAAGGGGCAAAAAAGCCTACACCTCTAATTCTGTCTATATATTGTACTAATTGACCCTGTAAGAGACATAATACTAATTTATGTAATTCCTGATTACCAGTTCTTTCATGTGATTTTCATGTGTTCTTTCTCACTCCATAACAAGACAGAAAGACCCATAGGGTCATCAAGGACTTTGTACTTAACAGTACATACCAGGACTTCCCTGGTGGCACAGTGGTTAAGAATCCGCCTGCCAATGCAGGCAACATGGTTCGAACACAGTTTCGATCCCTGGTCCGGGAAGATCCCATATGCTGTGGAGCAACTGAGCCCCATGCGCCACAACTACTGAACCTGAGCTGTAGAGCCCACGAGCCACAATTACTGAGCCCATGTGCCACAACTACTGCAGCCCGCATGCCTAGAGCCTGTGCTCCGCAGCAAAGTAAAGCCACCACAATGAGAAGCCCACACACCGCAACAAAGAGTAGCCCCCGCTCACCGCAGCTAGAGAAAGCCCACACACAGCAACGAAGACCCAATGCAGCCAAAAAATAAATAAATTTATTTAAAAAAAGACACAGTACATACCAAAATATCAGATTTTTTTTAAGTGTCCTCCAAATCTTCCATCATCATCATCATCATCATCATCATCATCATCATCATCATCATCACGGGTCAGTAGCTTCAAAATCTAAGGCACTATCATTTTTGACAGTGTAGTGTAAATAGTTAAGTCCTAGTAAAAATTTAGTGGAACCAATTATAATTAGGGTTTCTTTTGATAGATCTAAGTGTTAAAACTGGTGTAATGGCAATAGAGAATATGACTTATGACAGTCTCTTAATAATATAGCTACAGTCCAGAGTCTACCTTTTCACAGTTTCATATTAGAGATAACTGTGTTATAGACATATAATTCTCATTTTCCTAGTCCTAGTGTAAAGTGAGTGTGCACAAAAGATGTAGCATTTAAAATGAAAAGTAATTAAACAATACAAGGCAACATACCCATTTTATCCCAAAAAACTATAGGACTTCTAACCAAATTTGTGTTGAAAAAAACTCAAATTTATGTTTAAAAACACTCAAGTGTTTTTAAAGAAATCTACAAGTTGTTTAGAAGAAAATTAAGTGACCAATGCCTTAAAGTCATATATGACAACTGATTTCCAACCCATGTATCAAAGGGGTCTTCAATACTTTTCAAACTACATAACTAAAGCTACTAAGCGATTAAATTAAATTACTTAATTTCTTTTGTTGTTCAAGAAAATAATGGAATATAGTGATTAAGAAGCATAAAAAACATCATTGGGGACTTCCCTGGTGGCGCAGTGGTTAGGAATCCACCTGCCAATGCAGGGGATGTGGGTTCGAGCCCTGGTCTGGGAAGATCCCACATATGTGGAGCAACTAAACCCGTGCTCTACAACTACTGAGCCTGTGCTCTAAAGCCCGCAAGCCATAAATACGGAGCCCACATGCCACAACTACTGAAGCCCGCACACCTAGAGCCCGTGCTCTGCAATGAGAGAAGCCACCTCAATGAGAAGCCCGCGCACCGCCATGAAGAGTAGTCTCCACTCACCGTGTGCAGCAACGAAGACACAACACAGCCAAAAATAAAATAAAATATAAATAAATTTATTTTAAAAAAATCATCATGTTGTATACTTTAAACTTATACAGTGATCTATGTCAAATTATCCTCAATAAACCTGGAGGAAAAGATTGAAAAACAAATACAAAACAAGAAAAACTTAAAAAAAAACACCGCACACCTCCAAATTTCCCTCTTGCTGCATCTCACAAAAAAATGTATAAAACACAATCTGAGAAAAATCAAAACATTAAGGTTCAGGGTGAGGGGGGATCTTTAAAAATGACAGGAAGTCTATTGACTAAAAAATAGGCCAACTTTACCTATAGCTATTAAGATGAAAAGAGCATTTTAACTATACAGAATTTATGTACTACTTTCAAAAATATTATTTCTGCTAGAGAGTCCAGTAATGTTTACCTATAAATCACATTCTACTCTTATGTCATTTTAGAGATAGATGACAAATACTTTTGATTACAGTAGACGAAAAGAAGCAGCAAAAATAGGGGAAAAAAACGCATAGTGTCCCTAGGAATTTGCCTAGCAACTTAGGCCCAATGATTAGAGCAGACAACATTAAAGGACAGCTCTTGGAAGCAGGATATGTAGCTCCACTATTTTGTCTGACCAGTACCCAGAAGTCTCAAAATTAAAGTCAGCCAATAAATTTTCACATAGAAAATTTAGCCAGATGGAATAAATATACCATTTGGCATACAGCAGAAGCAGTCCCTAACTTGTGATCAGGACCACCATGTTCCAGAAGTTTCTATATAAATTATTTGCAATTCATAATGCATTATGAAACAAACAAACAAAAAAATATTTGGTTCAAGGTTAGGAATGAATACCCTCTACACAACCCCACAATGATTATGATAGTGTACTGCTTAGTCATCACTGTATCTTTAGCATCTCCTCACACAGAGACTGGCATGTATTAACTGCTTAATAAATGTCTAATGAATGACTGAAATGCCAGGTACTACACTACAAATATAGCAGTATACACAGCTAAAAAGGTTGAAAATGGGTAGTCTAACAAGGAAAACAGAGAAAGCAGAGGGGCAGAAGGCTAATGTTTTTCTATTATAAGCCTTTTAGTACCATTCAATTTTTAAATTATATGAGAAAGGTGCTATTGCCCTAATTTTTACAGTTAAATTCTGCATTGGTCACTTAACTTTCTTCTGAAACAATTTACAGGTTTCATTAAAACCACGTGAGTTGCCAAAACTGGTTAGAAGTACAGAGCTCATTGCCACAAGATGGATAAAACGGCTTTGTATTGTGTGATTACTCTTCATTTTAAATGCTCTAGCTTTTAGGCACACTAACTTTACATTAGGATTAGGATGTTAACAAACTGGAACTCTATGTTTTTCTCTAAAGAAGGGGTGTAGGAAAAACTATTGCTTTTATTTTATATACTCCTACATAACTAAATTTTTTTTGGAACATGACTTACTTATGACATTACTGTAGTTTTTTAAAAATTCAATTCCCATGATTTTTATTTTCTTCTTTATACTAGGCTGAGCTCCATAAAGACAAGGACAATATGTCATTTATTCACAATTATATCCTCTACAACTAGTATAGTGCATGGAACACATAAGTGTCTGATAAATATTTACCAAATAAATAACTTTTCTGTATTCTCTATATGTTCTGAATTGAGCATGAACTATTTTTTTTAAGTTTTAAACTTTATTTTTATAAAGAGAAGGCAGGAAAATATAAGTTCTAAAAGTTTTCCATAAAAACACAGTTAAAATAAATTTTTGGCAGTTAAAGGAATAATCTTTAGCATCTATAAAATTGGATCATTTGTTTTTAGTTGTTTCCCAAGAGTTCAAGATAGACAGGCCACCACTATTACAACAAAATTTATTTAAAAAAAGGAATCCTTGAATCCTAAATTCCAATTTAGGAGCCAGAAATTTGTCTGCCCTCAGTAACAGCAACAACATTGGCAACATTCCTTAGCGGAATTTTCCTTTGTTGTAGGAACCCCAAGTAACTGGCTACTTCATACCATTTTACCTGTGGAAGAAGTGACACATCTACATTTCAATCACTTCCTTTGGGAAACAAAGGGCTTCAAGGGAGAAAAACAAAACACATCTATTTTCCTACATGATACAAAAATAAAATCTAATGAGGCCAGGAAAAACAATACATCTCAAAGTTCTCAATAAAGAGCAATATAAAAGCAATCTATACATCATGTGTTTGTTCATTAATTCCTTCAATTATTTCTTTATTTAACTATCATTTATCGAGCACCATTTAGAATGCCATTGAGAGCACCATTGAGAATGTACAGGGGGTGGGAATGGTAAGAGTAGTAGTTGCATTAGTAATGGCTTAAAATTTGCCAAGTTATTACTATAGCTAGGCATTATTTCAGCAAATTTACATTTAACTCATTTAATCATCAAAACAACCCTGTAAATTAGGTACTTTTATTATCTTCATTTTATAGATGAGGACATTGGAACTCAGAGTAATGTCAAGAATAAGTGGTGGCACTGGGATACAAACCAAGACATTCTGGTTCCAGAGTCAAGTCCTTCACCATACTTCACCATCTCTGGGAAGAAAATCTTTACCTTTTTTTGCCAATCAAATCAACATTTAATTACATACTTCTAAATGTCCCATCTTCTGCATGTATTAACTTTAAAATATATATATATATAAATAACTCTTTTTATTACATGTATTTTAAAATATCAAAGCTATCAGAGTCTGACTTCCCATTTTACTACATGTATTTTAAAATATCAAAGCTATCAGAGTCTAAGACTTCCCAAAATTATCTTTTTCTTCTTGTTATTCCCAAAGATATGTAAATTCTCTTCAAAGCAAAAGCTCATATATTCCAAAACTGGATCAAATTAAGTACCTGACCTTAAGGAGTCTGCATCCTAACCGACGAGGTGGGAATTATATATACTCTAAAGGATAACAAAAAGAATATGGTAAGGATTCAGTGAACTGTGCAATGAGTAACATTCAAAGGAAAGAGATCACTGAGTTTGGGGGGTGGGGGAGGAGGGGTAGGTCAGGGGAAGAGGTCAGTTCTGAACTGGGCTTTGAAGAAAAGAGGCAGAATGCAAAGGCAGAGTGGAGGCAGATGGCATTACAGAGAGACAGAGCATCATGTACAAGAATGTAGAGACCAGAAATGAAAAGATGTGTTCAGAGGAAAGCAAGTAAAGGGCAGCACTCTAGTAGGTTTAGGTAGGGGTACAGTGGTGGAAATGTCTAGAAAGGCAGTCTGAGAATAGATCACATAGAGACTTGAATATCAGTCTAACCAACTGTGGAGGGAATCTCATCTGCCACATTCAGTCTAATCTGAATCTTAATATACTTATCTTCTTACTGGATCACAAATTTGCTAAAATGATGCTAGTCATTTATAAAACTGCCTAAATTAAAAAGAAACTTATGGGGCTTCCCTGCTGGCACAGTGGTTGAGAGTCCGCCTGCCGATGAAGGGGACGCGGGTTTGTGCCCCAGTCGGGGAAGATCCCACATGCCGCGGAGCAGCTGGGCCCGTGAGCCATGGCTGCTGAGCCTGCGCGTCCAGAGCCTGTGCTCCACAACAGGAGAGGCCACAACAGTGAGAGGCCCACGTACCGCAAAAAAAAAAAAAAAAAAGGAAACTTATGAAGAAATTCATTAAAAAGAATTCATAGAGATTCTTCATAGAAATTATGAAGTTGCTTTTAAAAAGCATAGCTCACAAAAAAAAAAAAGCATAGCTCACAGAGTAACTTACAGATCTCCTAGTTCAACTCCATATTCATTTCTTACAGTCTCTTCATAACAACTTCCTCATGTAATGTTTTTTAAGCCTCTGTTTGAATAACTTTCAAAGTGATGGGGAGTTCGCTATAGGATCTGGGATGTCCTATACTAACTTGTCTAATCAAGACAATTCCTGGGCAAGTTAAGTAGAGATAAAGGACTATAAAACATCAGCTTTCTAGGATTCAATCCTGTAAATCAAAATAAAATAAAATCCTCTCTATATGCCACAATACAAGCTCTTTCAGTGGAGAATAAACATAGAAAACTATCTTTAGTATGGTAGAGTAGACATTTGTTGTTTTTGTTATCTAGGATCTTTTTTTCCCTAGTCCGACTTTGCTTGGGGGCAAGGGGGTTGGGGGAACCACCTTCTACTCTATAAGCTACGTATTTCTGATGAAGCAGATAACATCCCATTTCCAGAGGAAGAACATACAGCTATGACATTGTGATTGGTCAGGACCAGGAAAGTGATTGAAGCTGAGGTATCAGCACTAATCCTCTTAATCCAGAAAGAGCAATAGCCTCCTATAGATTTGGAGTTCCACCAATGGAAGGCTGAAATTGCTGCAACCATCTTACTACCACAAAGGGAGAACTTATCTAAAAATGAAGCCAACCCTGAAGAACTAAGACCTAGAAATAGAGATGAGGGATCTTGGTCCTCATGACATTGTTTAAATGCCTACTTCAAACCACACCCAAGCTAGATGTGCTTTTTTCTTTTAAACCAGTTTGGGTTTTTTCTTTCACTTTCATCCCTAAGAGTACTACCCAACACACATGGTAACTGCCAAATCCTGTAACAAGAAAAGTAGGTTAACTTCTCAGCACTTATCTATTATTGTGCATTATTATATAATTTGGCTATACCAATAACCAACTATAGATACTAAATTTTAAAAATGAACTTGGCACATTTTAATTTTAACATAGCATTTCACTTTCAACATTGCCTTGCACTGTCTTGTTTCTAGACAAAAATCAGTATTTTAAGCAGAAGAAAATGACTATAACTTTACTATATATTATAACACTGTAAAGGCAAAAATAAACAACTCAGAAATTAAAAGTTTTCCTTACATCCTATCAGTTATTTAAAAAAAAAAAAAAGAAAACAACAACAAAAAAAGACCCTAATGAACTATCCAGAAGCCATGTAAAGACTCTTACTTGAAGCTGAAGAGTATGTCGAAGAATAGTTTCTTCTAAGGCATGGATCCACTTCTCTCGCTCATCAGCATCACGAGCTGGAATAAAAGTTTATAAAAATTAAAACCTTAATTTCTACAATATATCTCCATATTTGGAAGCAAAAATTTTAAACCATGATGCTAATAGAAAAGGTTTCTGGTTGTGCCATTTCCTCAATAGATTTATCTTTCTATCCTTTCCAAAAATACAGCCATTTATATCAAAGGGAATAAATGTGTTCAATAATAGCAGGCTACCTTCCCACTGAGAATAATCAGAAAAGCTAAAATAATTATTAAAAATAACTGTTTTGAAGGCATCAGAAAACAACAAGGTAGTAAAGAATTAACAGGCCAAAATCTAGGAAAAGACAAACATCTAGAAGATGGTATATAGGGCCACTTTCCTCCTGGAGGCATTGTACATTCCAGGAGAGAAGTTGTAGATTGAGCAATTTCTTAAAAGCCTTGTCAGTATGTGTGGGCAGGGGGCATATGGGAACTCTCAATTCTTCTGTGAACTTAAAACTACTCTAAAAAATAAACTCTATTAAAAGAAAAAAAAGTCTTATCAGGCCAAAAATTGGAGACCAGGGCCCACCAAGAGTGGTGGCTCTGGCAAATAGCTCAAGTTTTGATTGGGACCTCAAAGGGCTGCACCTTGGAATTAAGAATAAAACAATTAAAATAATTGCTCAGTCATGTGGGTGGCCAGAAAAATCTTGATGCCTGAAATGGGTTAAAACTCCCCCAGGTTTTTAGTGACTCTAAGCACCTAGCTAGCAAAAGCAAATGAACGTCTTTTCTGTAGAAAGATAACATAATCTCAGCTGCCAAATTATTTCTAAAAACAATTTTAAATACAATGTCTAGCACATAAGCAAAGATAACCAAAGATATACAAGGAGACAAGCACACATAAATGAGAATCACATGACAATAGAAACAGAAGAACAAGAGCTCCAGATAGCTGAACAAACAATCCGGCACTTTAAAAGTAACTATGCTTAATACATTCAACAAAAGACTGGAAACTTTGACAGAGACTTAGAAACCATTTTATAAATGATATACATTTTTTAAATAATTGAGTATAAATTGTAAAATTGAAAAACATAATAAGCAAAATTAAGAACTCAATGGATGAGTCTTACAGCAGATTAAATCAACTAAGAAACCGTGAGAGAACTGGAAGAGAGATCAGAAGAAACTCTTCAGAACAAAAGACAATGAGTCAAAGAGATAGAAAATATAGAAGAAAGGGAGAGCAACATAGAGAGTAAGAGGGTGTAATGTGCATGTGATTGGAATACCAAAAAGAGACAAAAGAGAGAATGGAATAGAAACACTATCTGGCTAAGAATTTTTCAAAACAGATGAAAGACATTAAGCCACAGATTTCAGAAGTCCTAAGAATTCTAAGCAGAATAAATCAAAAACAAACAAACAAAACCCCACAGATAGGCACATCCCAGCAAAACTTACTGCAAACCAAAGATAGAGGAAATATCTTAAAAATATCTTAAAAATAGTGGAGGTGGGGGGTGGGGAACAGAGAGAGAAACGAGGACAGATTACTTTCAAAAAAGCAACAATTAAATTGTCCTAGGTCACAAAAGAAACAGTGGGGACCGGAAGACAAGACAGTACTATACTTAATGGCTAAAAGAAAATAACTTCCAATCTAGAATTTAATGAAAAATACCTTTCAGGAATTAAGATGAAATAAAGTCATTTTCAGACAAACAAAAATCAGAGAATTTGTCATCAGCATATATTTATTAAAGAAAATTTGTAAAGGTATTCTCCATGCATAGAGAATAATGTCTAATGGAAAGTGGTAGAAGCAGGAAAAATGTAGAGTAACAAAAATGATAAGTACATGAGTAAAACTAAGTGAATATTGACTACATAAAATGATAATATCTTGTGAGGTTTTAAATAAATGCATACAAAATTAAATGCAAAACAACTGCAAATAGACTGGGAAAGGGGAAATGGAGTTAAAGAATTCTAAGGTTCTTACATTGTTTGGAAAGAAAATTACCAACTAACATTTGATTTTGACAATTGAAGGATTTTGTCATAATTTTTAGAGTAATCACTGAAAGGGTTTTTTTTTTAAGTGTTTAACTTCCAAAATAATAAAATTTTACAATCCAATAATAAAAAATAATCCAATAATTGACAAAAAGGAGAAAAAAGAAACAAAATATGTAAGACAAAAAGGAAAGATGGTAAAATGGTAAATTTTTAAGCCTAAAAACATCAATAATTAAATTAAATGTAAATGAACTAAATGCTCCAACTAAAAAAGAAAGGTTTTTAAACAAGATTTTATATGATGCTTACAAGAGATACTTATTAAATATAAGGGTACAGAAGTATTGAAAATAAGAGTATAGAAAAAGATATACCATAGAAACACTAACTCCCAAAAGGTGATGTTATTTAAATCACATAAAATAGACATTATCACAAAAAGTCTTCAAGAGGCTCACTTTGTAAATACAAGTGTTCAATTAATCAGGAAGATATAAATTTATATGTAACTAAAATAACATGAAATATATACATACATGTTTTTAACACATCTCTCTTATTAACCAATAGATCAAGCAGACAGAAAAATAAGTAAGAACCTAGAAGATCTGAACAATTCCTGATGAATAAACTTGATCCAATGGGCATATATAGAACTCTGTGCACACAAACTGTAAAAGAGACGTTCTTTTCTAGCACACACAGACTATTTCAAAAAATTGACCACATAATGGACCCTAAAGAAGTCTTAACAAATTTCAAAGGAGTTAAATCACACACAGTATATTAACAGTGAAAATGTAAGCTAGAAATCAGCTATAAGAATATAAATTAGAAAATACTCAGGTATTTGGAAAAAAGTTTTTAAAAACCACTAAATAATCTATTGGTCAAAGAAAAATATCTCACTAGAAATCAGAAAATATTTGAAACTGCATAAATGAAAACATGACATATTGAAAACTGTTGGATGCAGTTTAAAGCAGTGCATAAAGCGAAATTTATAGCCTTAAATGCATACATTTAGAAAAGCAAAAAGGTTGAAATAACAGGAAATTAAATTCGAAATAAGTAGAAAGGAAATGATAAGGAACATAAATCAATCAAGTAGAGAGCAAACAATAAGATAGATCAATAAAGCCTAAAGTTGGTTACCTGAAATAACTAATGAAATTGATGAACTTCTAGCAAGACTGATAGGAGGAGGTGACTCAGGTCATTAACATCATGAATGAGAAAGAGGACACCACAATAGATGCACACTTTCAGAAGTTTATAAGAGAATGTTATGAATAACTCCATGATGATAGAAATGAAAAATTTAATTAAATGGAAAATTTTCTTTACAGCCTACCAAAACTTCCACAAGAAGAAATTTTAAAATTTGGATAGTTCTGTAACTATTAGATAAGACCACAGGAAAGTGCCCTTGGTAGAACAAAAATACTCTATATAAAAATAATTGAAAAATCATCCCACTAAGAAAACTCCAGGCCCAGAAAGTTTCACCAGAGCACTCTGTCAAACATTTAAGGAAGAAATAATGCCAATCTAACACAAAATATTCCAGAGAATCGAAAAAGAAGAATACTCCCCAGCTCTTGTAAGGTCAACATAACTTGGATATTAACCTGACAAGACTATTATGAGAGAAAAGAATTTAAGGCAATTCTAATGCAATAAAATACATGCAAAAGTCCTTTATAAAACTGTAATACGTCAAGTCGAAGTTCAGTGTATTCCAGAAATACAAGGTTGGTTGAGTATGCAAAAAATCAAGCAACATCCAACAATATAAAAATACACATGAACAAGGTTATTCACTGTAGCATTGCTTATAATTACAAAATATTGGAAAGAGCCTCAATACTCAGACAGAGGAAGGTGGTTGAATAAACCCTGGAGTACAATGCAGGTGTAAAAAAGAGAACAAGGAAGATCACTTTTGAGTGATTTTTCAGATACACTATTAAATGAAAAAAAGAAGAAAGAGGAGGATATAAGAAAATATACATGCATCTGCTTGTTTGTGCAAAATAAATAGAAGAAGGATGAACTATAAACTAAAGAGACTGGTTACCTACAAAGCACAGTGGGAAAGGATGGAAATCAGGGAAAACAGGAATGAGTTAGTAGGGATACAGAGGTAGCAACACTGCTCTGAATTTATTGTTTTGTATATACTCAGACTCTTTAGAACCATAGTAACATTTCATACATTCTCCCCCTAAATAAATAATTTTAAATCAAACCAGGATGGAGAGGGGGAACCCAGAACAGAATATAAATAGTAACAAATTAATCTAACTGTATTACAAATGAATAAGACAATCACAAAGAAGGGTATGAGGAAGAAAAAATTAAACCCAACTAACTTTGAAAACAGTATTCTAACTAGATAATGCAAGGCTAAACCAAAACATAACCATACACAAACACTGTACAAAAACTGCACAAATACTGTAAATCTGGTTTTCATAGGAGTATAGTTTAGCAATTCTGTAACTACAAACAAGTGAATATATTGTAGATTATGAGAACCAGGTTTCTCAACGTCCGAGGGAAAAAAATTACAAATAAGGAAAGGGAGAAGGCTAGAATGAGCCATGTGGTGTTGGACTAGAATTGGAGGTATCAATATGGACTCAGGGTTTTAGATAGTTAGACAGATACATACATACATAGGAAGTGACTGAAAAAGAATGGGGGCACGTCAAAAGGAAACAGGAGCCAACCTGAAGGAGTTCCAATAACCAAAGCCTAAAGAATGTGAGCAACAGAATAACTGATAGTACTGAATTATAATTCATAGAATAAAATAAATATCTAAGAGTGCAATATTGATATAAATAAATTACTTGAATAAGTAAATAAATAGGGAAGAAGGCACAGCTCTTTCTTCAGAAGAGTTACAATTCATAAGTATTATAGGGATGAAAGAAATTTTTAAATCACCTTTAGACAAACGCGACAGCAATAATTACTGAAGGCAAGATCCACCAATGGCATACTGATAGCTAAAAACAGTGGGCAAAAGTTTGAGGAGAAACAGGATATTAGCAGAGTCTCAAAGTTATCTCCCCCAATATATTTATCAACTATGAAGGGAAGAACAGTACTTTCATGATGGAGATGTCTGGCAGACACCACCTTAATCCAGTGATCAAGGTTAACATCACCAGTAACAAATGTCTTGATGCATACCATCCCCCCCACAATATGACCCACTGAGAAGGAAACGGCATCACTTCTGTAGTATTCTTGCCAAAAAACACATAATCTCAATCTAATCATGAGAAAACATCAGATAAACCTAAACTGAGAGACAATCTACAAAATAACTAATACTCATCAAAAATGTCAAAGTCACGAAAGACAAGAAAAGAACAAGGAACTCTCGTAACTAAATGCAATATGGGATCTTAGATTGAACTCTGGAACAGAAAGGGGGCATTAGAAGGGAAAAATCAAATGAGCTCTGTGTTTTAGTTAAAAGTATTGTACCAAATGGGTCAACTCAGGACATCAGAGCCTGAGCAACACATGGAGGGCATACATCAAGCCAAGGGACAACCTGGCATGGGGTATCAAAGCCAGCAGGATGAAGAGGGAAACTATACAGTGGAAAAGTGCAGCATGTAGAGTCAGAGCCCAAGAAAGGTGAGGAAGGAGTCCACATTGTTGGGGGCGGGGTCAGCCTGGCACAAGGTTTACCAGGCTGAGTGTAATGAGGGTGACATGCACACAAGGAAGTGGGTGATGATGGGAAACTTAATTACATACAGAAGGATTGATCAAATGAGTAAATATATATAAAGGATTTCTCACTGTTGGAAAATATTAATAGTTAGAAAAGTGATAAGGGAGAAAACCAGAATGATTTTTGTGATGTTAGATTGGAAATAGAGGTATCAGTATGAACTCATGGTTTTCAATATTTATGTAAATAAATACATATGGAAATATGGACATGAATACACATTTATGTACACATGTATATTACATTCATACGTTTCCTAGCTCTGAGAGGGCCTGGGCACCATGACAGCCAAGAGCAATAAGTACACCTAGCAGCAGGTATTGATTCTAAATACTATTCTCCATTAAGAGGAACTAAGGCTCCTTGGAAAAATGGTTGATTCCGGGACTAGGACAGGGAAGATAGAAAATTAGTCTGGAACATCTTTTTTGTGCCAGAAAGTAAGGAAGAAAATACTCAGAGAATGATAGGAACATGTCAAGAGAACACAGAAGTCAGCTTAAAGAAAATCCTATGGGCCAAATCAAGGACAATTTGAGCATTAAAATAAATAATGATAGTAAAGAATTATAATCCATTAAGTAAAACAGGAAACCATGAGTTACTACTGATACACATAAATTGAAAGTTTGTTGAGGAATGGGATTCAGCAGAGCTTCAAAATACCTCCCCACAAAATATTAAGAAGGGAAAAAGACAAAATTTAGCAACAAAAGCCTGGCAGATACCATCTCAATCAGGTTATCACAGTAAATGTCATCAGTTATGGGACAAATTAAAATTCTGTGATAAAAACACAGAATCACTTCTGTGATATTCGGGCCAGATATATAATCTGAATCATGAAGAAACATCAGGAAAAAACAAAGTGAGCGACATTCTACAAAATAATTAGCCTATAATCTTTAAAAGTGTCAAGGACATAAAAGTCAAGGAAAGACTGAGGAACTGTTCCAGACTGAAGGAGACTACAGAGACATGACAGCTAAATGCAAAATGTGATTCTGAACCAGATTCTCTTTCTATAAAGGACATTATTGGGACAACTGGCAAAACCTGAATAGAGTCTAAGGATTAGATGGTATTAATGCATCAATGTTAATTTCCTGATTTTAATGGTTGCATAGTGTGTATACAGGAAAACTTCCTTGTTTGCAGGAAATATATAATAATAAAACATTCAGGGGTGATGGGACATCCATTTAACAACTTACTTTCAAATAGTTCTGGGGCGGGGGTCAAAGTTCTTTGTACTGTATTTGCAACTTTTTTGTGTGAGATTATTCAAATTTTTAAAAACTGTATTTTAAAGGCATTATTATAATAAATCAAAGAAGACATAAATAAACAGAAATACTGTTTCACGGGTTGGAAGATTCAATACTATAACAATATTTGAATTGATCTATAGATTAAATGCAATGCAAATCAAAAGTCCAAAACACATTTTGGGGAATCTGACAAGCTGATTCTAAAATACAAATACAGGGAATTCCCTGGTGGTTCAGTGGTTAGGACTCCACACTTCCACTGCCGGGGCCATACGTTCAATCCCGGGTTGGGGAACTAAAGATCTTGCAGGCCATGCAGTGCGACCCCCGCAAAAAACAAAAAAACCCAAAAAACAAAAAACAATACAAAGACAAAATGGTACAAAAGATAAAGAATAGCAAAGGCTTTCTTGAAAAGAGAGAAGCATTCTTAGAGGATTTACTCTATCACATATAAAGTCTTACTACAAAGCTACAACAATTAAGAAAAAGTGGTACTGGAGCTAGGATAAACAGCAAACCAATGAAACAGAACAGAGCCCAGAAACAGACCCACTCATATATATGGACACTTGGTTTGTGGTTAGCGTGGTTCCAAAGAACAATAAGGAACAATCTTTCAATAAATGGTGTTAGGACAATGGGGGGGGGGGAATGAAACTTGATCCTACCTTGTACTATACATAAAAATCAATTCCAGGTGATTCCCTAATTCTTAAATATGAAAGAAAAACAATACATTTTCCAGAAGGTAAAACAGGAGAATATCGTCATAACTTTGGGATAGAAGAAAGCTTCTTAAACAGGGTACAAAACTTAAACAAGATATAAAGACAATGACATAAATTTAACTACATCAAACTTAACAATTTGGGTTCATCAAAAGACACCATTTAGAGAATATCATGGTAAACAACTGTGACATATGAAATTAAAGAACATGGACTCCAGAGCCAGAACGTCCAGGTTCAACTCTGAACTTTGCTGTCTATTAACCATACGACTTTCAACAAGTTACTTAACCTTTTTAAGTCTCAGTGTTCTCATCTGTAAAATGAGGACAGTAATAGAATCTATCCCATAAGGTTATTACAGAGATTAAATGAGTTAGTCCAAATATAACACTTGGACAGGTAAATGGCATAAGGTAAGTGCTCAATAAGCAGTAATTATTATTATCATCACTGTTGAGCATTTATTATAACTTATCCCTGACTCCATGGAGCTCAAAAATCTGGTAAAAAAGACAGATTTGTATTTAGCTGTATAAATACATAGCTTATGTCACCACCAAAGGGTATGAATGAAAAATCAGGGAAGAACTCCTTAAGGAGTTTAGATCTTAAAGAATAGTAATTAGTTTGTCAAATAGAGAAAGATAAGGACATCCTGAAAGTGGAAAGACACTAACAAAAGCACTTAAGCATGAAAAGGGTGAAAACTGGGAAACTGGTTTCAATGTGTCTGGAACAGTAAGCTGACAGGGGAAGAGGAAATGGCAAGAGTTTAGGATCCCATCCCAAGGAGTGTGAATGGACTTTATGACAATGGGGAGCCCCTGAAGAATTTCAAGCATGAGCGTGACATGGTCTAATTTGCATATTAAAATTATCAATCTGGCAGCGCTGTGGACAATGAAAACTGAAGGTGGCAAAAACAGAGGTGGCAGTCCAGTTAGGAAGTGGTTGTGAGAGTGAGGCCTGAACTGAGAAATGTCTGGGACGTGACATGAGGCACCATTCTCACAGCCATCAGGGCACCAATAGCAATCACCTTTAAATCTGCCACCTCCTCACAAACAAGCACCAGATCCTTCCTTGACATAGTCCCTCTCTCTACCCTTTCTTTCCATCCCTACTGACAACATGCTCGTTCAAGCTCTCATACAGTCTCATGCCTGTAAACAAAACATCACCACAAAAGTAGTACATGTGCTTAACTCAAATGCAGCCTGCACACCTCACTCAGATTTGAGCTTATATTGCAAGGCTGCTTCCATCAAAAACCTTAACATTCTCCCATACCCTACTGAATGTACCTAACCTCCCTAACAGTAAAGGTCCTCCACATCTTTTATTTCATGCCTCTTTTATACGAACCAAACCATCTTCTCATTGGCCCCTAAACACTCTAAATGAATTGTTTTCCTGTTCATGGCATACTTTCCCCCTCCTCGAATCTTAACACCGACTCTACCCTCCTTCCCATCTTTAAGCCCCATGTGCCTCAGAACAAGTCCTAGTTCTCCTCCTTTTGACATGCCTCCATTCTTTTTCATGCACTTCCTATCTATCTATCTATCTATCTATCTGTCTAAAATCATGAGTTCATATTGATACCTCCAATTCTAGTCCAACACCACATGGCTTATAGGCTCGCTGGCATAAAGATAGATATATAGACCAATGGAACACAGAAGAGCACAGAAATAAACCCTTATGTATGGGCAAATGATTTTTGACAAGGGTGCCAAGACTATACAATGGGGAAAAGACAGTCTCTTCAACAAATGGTGCTGGAAAAAGTGGATATCCACATTCAAAAGAATGAAGATGGACCCTTACCATATACAAAAATTGACAGAAAATTCATAGTTATTGACACTCTGTGCATCTTGTGGGATCTTAGTTCCCTGGCCAGGGACTGAACCCAGGCGCACGGCAGTGAAAGCATGGAGTCCTAACCACTGGACTGCCAAGGAATTCCCTGAAAATGTTTTAAAGACTTAAATGTAAGACTTAAAACTATTAAACTCCTAGAAGAAAACATAGGGGGAAATCTTTAGAACATTGGATTTGCAGGGATTTCTTGAATATGATATCAAAAGCACAGGCAATAAAATTTAAAAATAGACAAATAGAACTACAGTAGCCCTCCTTTATCCACAGTTTCACTTTCTGCAGTTTTGGTTACTCCCCCACGCCCCCACCCCCTGGTTAACCAGGTCCTAAAACATTAAATGGAAATAAACAATTCATAAGTTTTAAACTGTGCATCATTCCGAGTAGCTTGATGAAATCTCACACTGTCCTGCTTTGTCCTGTCCAGGATCCCCAACCATCGACATAATGCACTTCTTACACCCAACAATCAAAACTGTCATGGTTCCATGATCCACCCTAAGCAGATGATCCTCCTTCCAATGCATCATCAGGTCAATGGTAGCCTAATGTTACTTCATAATGCCTTCATCATTTACCTCACTTCATCTCATCACTAGGCATTTTATCATCTCACATCATCAAAGGAAGAAGTTGAGTACAGTACAATAATATATTTTGAGAGAGGCCACATTCATATAACTTTTATTACAGTATCATTATAATTGTTCTATGTTATTATTATTGTTTTTAATCTCTTACTGTGCCTAATGTATAAATTAAACTTTATCATAGGTATGTATGTATAGGAAAAAAAACAGTATATATAGAGTTCAGTACTATCTGCGGTTTCAGGCATCCACTGGGTGTCTTGGAATGTATCCCCGTGATACGGGGGGACTACTGTACAACAAACTTAAAAATTTATGTGCATCAAAGGACACAATCAACACAGAGAAAAGGCAACCTAAAGAATAGGAGAAGATAACTGCAAATCATATATCTGATAAGGGGTTAATATCCAGAATACATAAGGAACATCTACAATTCAACAACAACAACTTGATTAAAAAAATGGGCAAAGGACAGCAATCAAACAAGAAAAAGAAGTAAAACGTATCCAAATTGGAAGGGAAGAGGTAAAACTGTCATTATATGAAGATGACATGATACTATATACAGAAAACCCTAAAGACTCCGCACAAAAACTATTAGAACTGATAAACGAATTCAGCAAGGTAGCAGGATATCAAATTAACATACAGAAATCTGTTGCATTTCTTTACACTAACAATAAAGTATTAGAAAGGGAAAGTAAACCAAAAATCCCTTTTAAAATCCCATCAAAAAGATGAAATACTTAGGAATAAACCTGACCAAGGAGGAAAGAGACTTATATGCTGAGAACTATAAAATATTGATAAAGGAAACTGAAGATGATTCAAAGAAATGGAAAGATATCCCTTGCTCTTGGATTGGAAGAATTAATATTGTTAAAATGGCCACACTACCCAAAACAATCTACAGATTTAATGCGATCCCTATCAAATCACGCATGACGTTTTTCACAGAACTAGAACAAATAATCCTAAAATTTATATGGAACTATAAAAGACCCCAAATTGCCAAAGCTATCCTGAGGGAAAGGAACAAAGCTGGAGGCGTAACCCTCCCAGACTTCAGACAATACTACAAAGTTACAGTAATCAAAAGTGTGGTTAGGGCACAAAAACAGACATATGGATCACTGGAACAGACTAGAGAGCCCAGAAATAAACCCACACACCTATATGGTCAATTAATCTTCGACAAAGGAGGCAAGAACATACAATGGAGAAAAGACAGTCTCTTCAGCAAGTGGTGTTGGGAAAGCTGGACAACCGCTTGTAAATCAATGAAGTTAAAATACACCCTCACACCATACACAAAAATAAACTCAAAGTGGCTTAAAGACTTAAATATAAGACACCATAAAACTCCTAGAAAAGAATATAGGCAAAACATCCTCTGACATAAATCGTACCAATGTTTTCTTAGCTCAGTCTCCCAAGGCAATAGAAATAAAAGCAAAAATAAATAAATGGGACCTAATCAAACTTACAAGTTTTTGCACAGCAAAGGAAACCACATACAAAATGAAAAGACAACCTACAGAATGGGAGAAAATACTTGCAAACGATGCGACCCACAAGGAATTAATTTCCAAAATATACAGACAGCTCATACAGATCAATACCAAAAAAAACAAATAACCCAATCAAAAAATGGGCAGAAGACCAAAACAGACATTTCTCCAAAGAAGACATACACATGGCCAACAGGCACATGAAAAGATGCTCAACATCACTAGTTATTAGAGAAATGCAAATCAAAACCACAATGAGGTACCACCTCACACCAGTCAGAATGGCCATCATTAAAAAGTCTACAAATAATAAATGCTGGAGATGGTGTGGAGAAAAAGGAACCCTCCTACACTGCTGGTGGGAATGTAAATCAGAGCTATCACTACGGAAAACAGTATGAAAGTTTCTTTAAAAAACTAAAAATAGAGTTACCACATGATCCAGCAATCCTACTCCTGGGTACATACTGGAAGAAAACTCTAATTTGAAAAGATACGTGCACCCCAGTGTTCAGAGCAGCACTATTTACAACAGCCAAGACATGGAAGCAACCTAAATGTCCATCGACAGAGGAATGGATAAAGATGTGGTATATTCACAGTGGAATACTATTCAGCTATTAAGAAAGAATGAAATAATGTCATCCAACGTGGATGGACATAGAGATCATCATACTAAGTAAAGTAAATCAGAAAGAGAAAGACAAATACATTGTGATATTGCTTATATGTGGACTCTAAAATATGACACAAATGAACTTATTTACGAAACGGAAACAGACTCACAAACATAGAAAACAAACTTGTGGTTACCAAAGGGGAAAAAGGATGGAGGAAGGATAAATTAGAAATTTAGGATTAGCAGATATATATAAAATAAACAACAACGTCCTACTGTATAGCGCAGGGAACTATATTCAATATCCTGTAATAAACCATAATGGAAAAGAATATGAAAAAGAATATGCATGGGGCTTCCCTGGTGGTGCAGTGGTTGAGAGTCCGCCTGCCGATGCAGGGGACACGGGTTCGTGCCCCGGACTGGGATGATCCCACATGCCGCGGAGCGGCTGGGCCTGTGAGCCATGGCCGCTGAGCCTGCGCGTCCGGAGCCTGTGCTCTGCAACGGGAGAGGCCACAGCAGTGAGAGGACTGCGTACCGCAAAAAAAAAAAAAAAAAAGAATATGTATGTATATATGTATAACTGAATCACTTTGCTCTACACCAGAAACCAACACAACATTGTAAACCATCTATACTTCAATTAAAAAATTTTTTAACATCTTTATTGGAGTATAATTGCTTTACAATGGTCTGTTAGTATCTGCTAACAAAGTGAATCAGCTATACATATATCCCCATATCTCCTCCCTCTTGCATCTCCCTCCCACGCTCCCTATCCCACCCTTCTAGGTGGACACAAAGCACAGAGCTGATCTCCTTGTGCTATGCGGCTTCTTCCCACTAGCTATCTATTTTACATTTGGTAGTGTATATATGTCCATGACACTCTCTCACTTCGTCCCAGCTTACCCTTCCCCCTCCCCGTGTCCTCAAGTCCATTCTCTACGTCTGCATCTTTATTCCTGTCCTGGCCCTAGGTTCTTCAGAACCAAAACAAACTTTAAGGTTAAAAAAAAGAAACGGGCAAAGGACTTGAATAGACATTTCTCCAAAGAAGACATACAAGTGGCCAATCAGAACATAAAAGGATGCTCAATATCACTAATCATTAAGGAAATGCAAATCAAAACTATTAGAGGGACTTCCCTGGTGGTGCAGTGGATAAGTATCCACCTGCCAACGCAGGGGATATGGGTTCGATCCCTGGTCTGGGAAGATCCCACATGCCATGGAGCAACCAAGCCCACACGCCACAACTACTGAGGCTGTGTTCTAGAGACTGCGTGCCACAACTAATGAGGCTGCAAGCCTCAACTACTGAAGCCCACACGCCTAGAGCCCATGCTCCGCAACAAAAGAAGCCACTGCAAGGAGAAGCCCGCGCACCACAACAAGGAGTAGCCCCTGCTCGCCACAACTAGAGAAAGCCCGTGTGCAGCAATGAAGACCCAACGCAGCGAAAAATAAATAAAATTAAATCTTTAAAAAAAAAACAAAAAAACTACAATGAGATAATCCCTTCACATCCATCTGGATGGCCACTATCAAAAGAAGAGAAAATAGACGCCTTGGCGAGGACGCAGAGAAGTTGGAGCCCTTGTTGGTGGGAATGTAAAATGGTACAGCCACTATGGAAAACAGTACAGAGGTTCCTCGAAAAATCAAAAGTAGAATTATCATATGATCCAGCAATTTAAATTTTGGGTATATACCACAAATACTCAAAGCATAATCTCAAAGAGATATTTGCACATCTATGTTCATCACAGCATTATTCACAATAGCCAAGGGCTGGGTGCAACCCAAATGTTCATCAACAGATGAATGGATAAAGAAAATGTGAAAGATACACACAATGGAATATTGTGCAGCCTTTAAAAAGGAGAAAACCATGTCATATGCTATGACATGGATGAACTTTGAGGATATTATGCTAAGTGAAATAAGCCAGTCACAAAAGGACAAATACTGTATGATTCTACTCATATGAAATATTTAAAGTGGTCAAAATCATAGAAACAGAAAGTAGAAATGTGTTCACCAAGGGTTGGGGGTGGGGAAGAGGGAGAGGGAATTAGTGTTTAGCAGGTATAGAGTTTCAGTGTCACAAGATGAAAAACTTCTAGAGATCTGCTCCACTACAATGTGAATATGTACTACTGACATATACACTTAAAAATGATTAAGGGACTTCCCTGGTGGTACAGTGGTTAAGAATCTGCCTGTCAACGCAGGGGATACGGGTTCGACCCCTGGTCTGGGGGATTCCACATGCTGTGGAGCAATTAAGCCCATGCGCCACAATTACTGATCCTGCCTAGAGCCCACAAGGCACAACTACTGAGGCCGCATGCTGCAACTACTGAAGCCTGCGCGCTTAGAGCCCGTGCTACGCAACAAGAGAAGCCACCATGATGAGAAGCCCACGTACTGCAATGAAGAGTAGCCCCCGCTCACCGCAACCAGAGAAAGCCCATGCGCAACAATGAAGACCCAACGCAGCCAAAAAAAAAAAAAAAAAAGTTCAAGATGATAAATTTAATGTTATGTGTTTTGGTTTTTTTTTTTTTTTTTTGCGGTACGCGGGCCTCTCACTGTTGTGGCCTCTCCCGTTGCGGAGCACAGGCTCCGGACGCGCAGGCTCAGCGGCCATGGCTCACGGGCCTAGCCGCTCCGCGGCATGTGGGATCTTCCCGAACCGGGGCACGAACCCGTGTCCCCTGCATCGGCAGGCGGACTCTCAACCGCTGCGCCACCAGGGAAGCCCAATGTTATGTGTTTTTTACAATAGTTTTTTTTTTTTTTTTTAATGGAGGCTTGGACTAAGTTGTCCCTTCCAGCTGAAAATTCAATATTCTATTATTCTGACTAACCTAGCCAACCTTCTCCCATTCTCTCAAGAGGCAGTAAACAAACCTCTACCCAACTGTATCTAATAGGAAAAATATCTTTGTGGATATGAAGCACCAATGAGATATCTGGTTATTATTCAATCATAATAAATTGTTGATTAGAGAAATAAAAATATGGTAATGATATACACAATTCACAATCCACCTGCAGAAACAGCTCTCTAGAAGTAAAATTAAAGCTGTACTAACTCTGAATGAACCCCTGCTAAAAGGGCCCAATTTAATGAATTAGTTAAAACAACTTACAGATAGTACATTATTTTCCCCAAATCTATATAGGTTAACTCTCCCTCCCTCTTTTTATAATGTTATTTATACATTCAGCTTATCTCTATGATTCCTTCTCTAGCACCTACCTTTCCTCTTCATTACATTTTTCAAGCTCTCTTTCCATTCTCTTAGCCCGTGGGCTCCAAATTTTGTTTGGCTGTGACCCACAATAAGAAATACATTTATAACATGGCCTCAGTTCACAAACACATAAACACATATGTGTGTACATACACGTATACATGTAAAACTGAACATTAGTTTCACAAAACAATGTATGCTCTTACTACATGCCATAAGCACTGGTATTTTCCCTGCTGTACTTTACTGTTTTTTTGGGGTTTTTTTTGCGGTACGCAGGCCTCTCACTGTTGTGGCCTCTCCCATTGCGGGCGGAGCACAGGCTCCGGACGCGTAGGCTCAGCGGCCATGGCTCACGGGCCCAGCCACTCCGCGGCATGTGGGATCTTCCCGGACCGGGGCATGAACCTGTGTCCCCTGCATCGGCAGGCGGACTCTCAACCACTGCGCCACCAGGGAAGCCCTGTACTTTACTTTTTAAGAAATGTTTATCTTGGCCCACTAAATAGGTTTCACAATCCTCTAATGGATTGCCATCCATGGTTTGGAAAACACTTCTCTAAGCCCCACAAAGCTATTGCTTTTCAGTATCTCTTAAACTGTATAGTGTAAAGGCTAAGAAGGGCTCTGATACCCAGCTTTTCCCTTATTCACCCAGCCCTTGGGCAACTCACTTAAACTTCTGAGGTTTACTCTCCTCATCTATAATCTGGGGATGGTAATACTACCTATGGGCATGACAATAATACCTAGACTTCATAAGGTTGTTGTGAGGTTTAAATGAGATAATTAATCTGTACAATATTTACCACAGTACCTGACATAAACTAAAATATCAGTATGTTAGACTCACAGATATGGAGAACAGATTTGTGGTTGCCGAGGGGGAGAGGGGGAAGGAAGGAGTGGGAATTTGGGTAGCAGATGCAAACTATTATACATAGGATGGATAAACAAGATCCTACTGTATAGCACAGGGAACTATACTCAATATCCTGTGATAAACCATAATGAAAAAGAATATGAAAAAGAATATATATATGTATAACTGAATCGCTTTGCTGTATAACAGAAATTAACACAACATTGTAAACCAACTATACTTCAATAAAATTAAAAAATGTATGTTGGGCTTCCCCGGTGGCGCAGTGGTTGGGAGTCCACCTGCCGATACAGGGGACACGGGTTCGTGCCCCGGTTCGGGAAGATCCCACATGCCACAGAGCAGCTGGGCCCGTGAGCCATGGGCGCTGAGCCTGCGCGTCCGGAGCCTGTGCTCTGCAACGGGAGAGGCCACAACAGTGAGAGGCCCACGTACCGCAAAAAAAAAAAAAATTATGTTATTATTATCACATACAGCCTTAAGAGAAAACAAGTTCTACTAATAATCTGATAAATGATTAGTCAGAGAAAATAAGTAGGGAAGGATTATTGGTAACTCCTAATTCCCAATAATGCCTGGCTTATATAGAAACAATATAAGGCACACAGAAAGAGAAACAACGTTCATCCAGTAAGTAAAATACTTACATTTTCAGGATTCTATAATCTTAGCTCTTTTATTACATATCTATTTACATTTCCTACATTATACATATTTAAAGTAGATTTTTAAACAAGTTTCCAAAACTCCTATACCTTACCATTCCTGATCCCACTATTTAGGAATCTGTCCTCCTTGTCATATTTTCTTCTCCTTTAAGACATATGACAAAGTATGAATAAACTACTGCTTGTTTGCAAAAGGAAGTGGTTATTAGCCTGTCTTGTAACTGAAGCAAAAAGAAGAATTAGCCTCTATAATCAGGAAGCCCTTCTTTTCTCTGAAAGTTGTTGTGAAATGAAAACATTATGCAAAACCATATTTATAAGATCAAATGCTGAGACACTACTCAAATACCTACTGAGCCCCAATGTGCACCAGGTACTATGTTGGAGTTATGAGCAAGGATAAGACAATCTGTGATCTCAAGCAATTTAGTCTCTTGGAAAGTACAATCACTTGGTTGAGTAGCGTACTGTTTAGTGAGGTGTTATCTTCACCCATTCTAAGAGCCTCTGATACGTGCTCATTAGCATCCTATACATTCTTCTGTGCTACACTGAAATGTCACCTTCTCCATATATGTTCCTCATGATAAAGGGATCTGCTCTCTCCTTCTTTTAATTTATTCAAATGTTCCCATGCTCAGGTAGTATATAAATACATGCCATATACCAGTCATTGTCTTAGGCATTAGGGGCCCACCTTTGAGTTTACCGCTCTAGTCCAGCAATTTGGCAGATCCAAATCTACCTTTTCTTACTTCCCAATATACTCCTCCACAAACCATTACATTTCAGTTACACTGTACTTACTATTAACATGACTCACAATTCCCAGCTTTTGCTCAAGTTGTTCCTTCCACTGAAATGCCCGAGTCCTGTCTCTATCTGTGAAATAATAAAAGCTAACTCTACTGAGCACTTAATGTGTCAGCATTGTCTGACACTTATGTCTAAACATACATGTAGTAACTAATTAAATCCTCAGAACAGCTACATGAGATAGGTATTATTATTTTCCTTATTTTCCAGAATAGAGAAACAGAAAAGTTTGGTATTTTGCAATGATATACCACTGAGAAAGGAGCCAGTAAAAATTAAGTCTCTAGGCTTCAAGCAACCCTAGCCCTGTTAAATAAGCTTCATCCCATGCCCTTCTTACTAGACAAAGTCCTTCTCAAGAGATAACAGTATAAATTTTCCACTTTGGAGATAGTATATGAAATAGAGAAAAACAAGAGCCCAAAACTCTAATCAGAAAACTTGGATTCAAGTCCCAGTTTCACTACTTTTGTGTGACCTCAGGAGGACAGGACTTAATAACTAGTTATATACACAAATTTAAAAAGGGGTAAACATCACCAACCACCTCAAAGGTCTACTGTGAAAATCGGGTGAAATAACATATATAACAACACTGGGAGTACAAGGAGGTCAAGGGGTCCTTAGGGCAAAACTGTTTTCATGACAATACTAAAACGCTATCTGTGTTTTTCACTATGTTGACATTGGTACCAATGGTGCAAGAGCAATGGTGGTGAAACTGCTGGCACCTCAGCACAAATGGAGGCCATGGCACCAAACTGAACTTATAGTCATTATATTCTTCACCACCATGTACTAGAAGAAAAAAAAAAAGTCCTGTTTCACTCAAGAATGCCCTTGAAGAAATAGTAAATTACTATTACATCTTGAGTATATGCTTTTTAAATAGTCTGTGTGACAAGTGGGAAGTAAACATAAAGCACTGCTGCTGCATATCAAAGTATAATGATTATTTCAAGGAAAAGCACTATGCAATTGTCTGAATTGTGAACTAAGCAGCTCTTTTCTCGTGGAATATGATTTTTACTTGACAGAACAACTGACAAACTCTATTATTCACACTGGGGTATTTGGCAGACATTTCCCTGAAAATAACCTGTCGTTTGACAGTATTTGTTGCCAATTATAGAATTCAGGCTTCCAAGCAAACATTTAGCATTTTAGAAAAGCTGTATTCACCAGCCACTATGACTTTGACAGATTTTCAATACTTAAAGCCTCTTCTGATGAGTTTGCGACAATATCAACAAATATAATTTTTTATGTGATACAATGAAATGTGTCAATACTTAGAAGATTTGTATATGACCAATGCATGATGTTACAGAATCATACATAGGGTGAAAGATTCATTCAAAATGCCACACAGACCAATGGATTTAAATGTAATAGAGTACTTTCATATATAAATTTCATTGTTATAGTTTCAGATACCACACTGCAACTAACCTTTAAGAAACTATCACTTGTTGAGTTTTGGTCAAGTATCAAAGAAGAATATTCACATTATCTGAAAAGGCTATTAAAATACTCCTCCTCCCTTTTCTAGCTATATCTAGCTCATATATCTGTATGAGGCTATATTTTCTTCATATAGTTCAACCAAAACAACATATTATGAAAGACTGAATGTAGAAGCAGATATGAGAATCCAGCCATCTTCTATTAAACCAGACATTTAAAAGATTTACAAAAATGTAAAACAATGTCATTCTTCTCACTAATTTTTTTTGTTTGGGAAAATGGTTATTTTCCCAATCTGATGCATATTTTCTTAATTCACAAAGCCTGACATGTTCTTAGCAACTAACTGATACTCATAATTACCAGACAAATGATAATCGTCATCTTCTCAAACGATACTTTCTCAATGAAGCCTCCTGACCAGCATACACTAAAACCTGGCCCCCCAACCCAGCATTCCCTGTTCCCCATATCCTGCTATACATTTTATTTTCTTCACTGTACGTATCCCTTCTTTTATATATATTTATATATGTGTAAATGTGTATATTTTTACATACATATGTTTGTATATATTCATATGTGTTTATTATTTACTGTCTGTCTCCTGTCACTGAAATGTAAACTTCACAAAGGCAGGGATCTTTACTTGCTTTACTTCATTTATTTATGTATCCCAAGCCCCTAGAATTATGCCAGGCAAATAAGTGTTCAATAAATATTTGTTAAATGAGGAATAATGATTGCACTGATTTCATTATTCAGTGTATGTTTCCATGTTTTCTATTTGGAATCTAAAAATAGGTTGGATTTCCTAACAAATCATTAGTTTTGCTTAGTAACCTTTAAAGCTGCCATAACTGGCTCCCCCAAAGATTTATGAACAGTTTTAGCTGAAGTCTCCAAACTGCTGAATAAAATACAAGCAAATATTTACAAAAGGCTTTCTCCGCCACAACTTCTGCTTTGACTATCTGAAGCAATACTGTGCTTCTCCTGGACAGAGTCAGCATTGTATTGGGCAACTGGATATCTTTGATTCCATCAAAGCAGACAATGAAAATCCGATGTAGATTAATGGGTTATTTTCAATTCATTCTACAACCACATGCTTCCAAGTCAAGTTATTCCTGGTAATTGAAAATTCTCACCAAATTTATATGTAACTATATCCTAATAATTTTAGCTCCTGCATAAGATGTGTCCTAACTATTTTAACTCCAACTTTTTTTTTTTTGCGGTACGCGGGCCTCTCACTGTTGTGGCCTCTCCCGTTGCGGAGCACAGGCTCCGGACGCGCAGGCTCAGCGGCCATGGCTCACGGGCCCAGCGGCTCCGCGGCATGTGGGATCTTCCCGGACCAGGGCACGAACCCGTGTCCCCTGCATCGGCAGGCGGACTCTCAACTACTGCGCCACCAGGGAAGCCCAACAGCTACTATTTTTTGAGCCCTGCTATTTACCAGGCATCATGCTGAGTATTTATATGCATTTTCTCTAATAGCATCAATACAACAAGTCTGGAGGTCGGTATTGCCATCCTTGTTTTACTGGTGACCCCCTCCTCCACATTTAGGCTTCCTAGGTGGGTAGGGCTTCCTCTGCAAAGGAGGAATAAATATTGGAAGACATGTTGGCCTGTTTTCCTCAACAACTTGAGCATGCTCCCTCAGCTGACATATTAAGAGAGAACCCTTTTGTCAAAAACTCTGGAGTAAAGTTAAACAGGGTACAGGTCAATACCTGTTTGACCCCCTGCCTTTAAATCCATACAGGGGGACTTCCCTGGTGGCACAGTGGTTAAAAATCCACCTGCCAATGCAGAGGACATGGGTTTGAACCTTGGCCCGGGAGGATCCCACATGCCATGGAGCAACTGAGCCTGTGGGTCACAACTGCTGAGCGTGCGCTCTAGAGCCCATGAGCCACAACTACTGAAGCCTGTGCACGTAGAGCCCGTGCTCCGCAACAAGAGAAGCCACTGCAATGAGTAGCCCCTGCTCATTGCAACTAGAGAAAGCCTGCAAGCAGTAACGAAGACCCAACACAGCCAAAAGTAAATAAAATAGATAGATTAAAAAATAATCCATACAGGGAACATTCCTGAGCCTTTCTTCAGCCAGTCTTCCAAGCCTCCCTCACACCTGGTGAAAGAATGCACACCTCACACTTCATGCCATGACTCACACCAGTCTATTCTGACCAATGTCCTGGTTCCCTTGCTTCAGCTGGGCCCCTGCCAGTGACAACTAGCAACTTGGATGCACACTGAGCACAGGAGAAACTGTGACAACCTGATAGCATGAAAACCCTAACTACTGTCAGAGTAGGAAGCATACTGTACTGTTTAGAAGAAGAGAAAGCAGCAGTGAAGCTAGAGCTGCAAAGAGGCTAAGGCATGGTGAAAAGAGAAGTCTGTGTGGCTAAGAGTAAGAAAGGAAGAAAGTCATGGAGAAACAGTGCTGCGTAATGAAGATGGCATGGGCTTGAATTCTGGCTCAGCCACCTCCCATATGTGGTACCTTGGATAAAAACTTCTCCAAGCCTCAGTTTCCTTATCTATAAAATGGGAATAAAAATACCTATTTTATAAACATGTGTGGGGGTACACACGAGGATTACAGTGCCTAGCATCACATTAACTGCACTCTTAGTGTCTGCTTCCTCTCTACTGCACTCCCTTCTTTTATTCATCAGAGGCTCACTTCTAGTATATAATCACCTCCAGAAAAGATTTCCAGTCATTCTCTCCAATATTAAAAAGAAAAAAATCCCATTGACACCCACCCGCACTTGGCTTAAATGACCCATATACAAGGGCTCAACTCAAATTTCTTTTATGTGATCCCCTAATTCCACCCACTAGGCAGTCCCACCCAAAGCAGATATCCTCATTAAAGCCAGCAACCCAGCAAAGATGCAGCTTCTTTACAGTTTATCTGAATTCGAATTCTTTTTTCTGGGGCATTAGTCGAAACTGTCTTAGGGTCCTCCAAATTTAATACTAAGAAAATGCAATGATGAGTGACTTCCCTGTCGGCACAGTGGTTAAGAATCTGCCTGCCAATGCAGGGGACACAGGTTCAATCCCTGGTCCGGAAAGATCCCACATGCTGAGGAACAACTAAGTCCGTGCACCACAACTACTCAGCCTGCGCTCTAGAGCCCACATGCCACAACTACTCAGCCTGTGCACCTAGATCCCGTGCTCTGCAACAAGAGAAGCCACGGCAATGAGAAGCACGTGCATCATAACAACGAAGAGGAGCCCCCGCTCGCTGCAACTAGAGAAAACCCACGCACAGCAATGAAGACCCAACACAGCCAAAAATAAATTAATTAAAAAAAAAAAAGAAAATGCAATGATGAAGCACAACTTGAATTTATATGCTGAACCAATGTTACATGTGGAGTACATTGATTAAAGCACCATGATCACGAGAATGAATGTTCATAAACTGCAAGTATAGTTAATAAAGGAGGTTGAAAGGCCAAAGATGACCCTGGCAGAAGTGAGTATTTTCTTAGAGAATACACCAGCTAGTTATCTATCTTAAAGTAAAACCAAGGGTGAATGCAGTCTAGGCACGACTAAAAGATAGCACTTTAACTCATGGATATTTAACCTGGGGTCAGAAACTACCTGAAAGTGTGCAACCAGGAAGCTTCATCTAGAATAATTATTTTCAAAATGTGAGACCCTTAAGGATAGGCACTTACCTTGCTCACTATTTTACACCCAGGAACTAGCCTAGTACCTGGTATACAGTAAGCACGCAAACACTTGTTGATAATAAAAATGAATGAATGAATAAATAAAAAGAAAGAATGGATGAAATAAATTGAATACTGGTATTTTCCCAAAGTGCCAACGGGCTGCCTAGGGCAGGGCTCTAGGCCCTCAAGCCTCTGACTTCAAGCAGAGCAACTGTACTTTTTTCCTTCTCACGTTTGGGCTTCTAAATAAGGTTGTATATGTAAAATGCTTTTATTAAAAGTTTGAAAAACATGGAAAATCTAACTATCATTGTAATTCCCTTCCCTGAACTGCTATTATAAGTGCATATAATTTAATGCTTCAACATCCCCTAAGTCAGTTTTGAGTCCCCAAGTTTTCCTGAGGTATGGGATTACATTTTACATAAGTAGTACATGCCTATTCAACCTTCATATAACCTGTACTTTCTTGTACACTGACTCCTCAGAGAAAAGTTTGAATTTTCTATTATCAAGCAATAAGTGGACATTTTGTGCCAACACATCATGCAAAGCCTTCCAGGAAACAATTTAGTTCTTGTATTATCACCATCTCCATTGGAAGAGCAGTGCCCATGCAACTATTTTAATGTACTTTGCATTCTATTCTACCATTTTTTAACTTTTTTTTTTTTTTGCGGTACGCAGGCCTCTCACTGCTGTGGCCTCTCCCATTGTGGAGCACAAGCTCCGGACGCGCAGGCTCAGCGGCCATGGCTCACGGGCCCAGCCACTCCGCAGCATGTGGGATCCTCCTGGACCGGGGCATGAACCCGTGTCCCCTGCACCGGCAGGCGGACTCTCAACCACTGCGCCACCAGGGAAGCCCTACCATTCTTTTAATTAGTAGAAAAACAGAAAAATTAAAGTGCCAATAGGAGTGACAATTAACATAAACTTTATAAACATAATAAAATTGAGAAATCATTAGGCATGCTGAAAACAGTAAATCTTTATCATTAACAGGACACTCCTTAGACTTTGGCCCCTAAGACTTTAGTCCATTGCCTATTCGTTCATTTTTAAAGGAAAGGTATAAAATGTACGACTATATCTTAAGAATAAATATTATGTCTAAAAGGCAAGGTGTCATTAAGGACTTTGTAGTATGTCATGAGAATACATTCCCCTTATACCCTGCAAGTCTTTGTTCAACTCAGTTTACTTCCATCCATATTTTCAGTTACACATTATATACTAAAGTAGGGAAATGCTTTTCTTTATATATCTACATTTACTCTTCACAATAATACCTACCAGCAATGGGTCCAACTTGGGTAAAAAATTACTTAACAACATATATCAGCAATTTTAGATAGTATGGTTAATGAATGAGTCTAAGATTATTCCCTATTCCCTTTCAAAAAGAAGGGTATAAGAAAAGCATGAGCACACCACCAACAACAAAAACATGGACAAAAGAATGAGTAAGGCAGGATTACACTTCAAGATGGCGGAGGAGTAAGACATGGAAATCACCTTCCTCCCCACAAATACATCAAAAATACATCTACATGTGGAACAACTCCTACAGAACACCTACTGAACTCTGGCAGAAGACCTCAGACCTCCCAAAAGGCAAGAAACTCCCCACATACCTGGGTAGAGCAAAAGAAAAAACACAGACAAAAGAATAGGCACAGGACCTGCACCTCTGGGAAGGAGCTGTGAAGGAGGGAGTTTCCACACACTAGCCCCTTCAATGGCAGAGATGGGGGGTGGTTGGGGGCGAAGCTTCAGAGCCACGGAGAAGAGAGCAGCAACAGGGGTGCAGAGGGCAAAGCAGAGAGATTCCCGCACAGAGGATCGCTGCCGACCAGTACTCACCAGCCTGAGAGGCTTGTCTGCTCACCTACTGGGGTGGGCGGGGGCTGCGAGCTGAGGCCCAGGCTTCGGACGTCAGACCCCAGGGAGAGGACTGGGGTTGGCTGCGTGAACACAGCCTGAAGGGGGCTAGTGTGCCACAGCTAGCCAGGAGGGAGTCTGGGAAAAAGTCTGGAACTGCCCAAGAGTCAAGACACCATTGTTTCGGGGTGGGCGAGGAGAAGAGATTCAGAACACCACCTAAATGAGCATCAGAGACAGGTGTGAGCCGCGACTATCAGCACGGACGCCAGAGACAGGCATGAAATGCTAAGGCTGCTACTGCAGCCACCAAGAAGCCTGTGTGCAAGCCATTAAGAATCACTATCCACACCTTCCCTCCCAGGAGCCTGTGCAGCCCACCACTGCCAGGGTCCCGGGATGCAGGGACAACTTCCCCAGGAGAACACATGGCACATCCCAGCCTGTTGCAATGTCACACTGGCCTCTGCTGCTGCAAGCTTGCTCCACATTCCATACCCCTCCCTCCTGCTAGCGTGAGTGAGCCAGAGCCCCCTAATCAGCCGCTACTTTAACCCCCTTCTGTCCAGGGGAAGAACAGACGCCAGAGGGCAAGCTACGTGCAGAGGCGGGGCCAAATCCAAGGCTGAACCCCATCCAAGGCTGAACCCCAGGAGCTGTGCAAACAAAGAAGAGAAAGGGAAATTTCTCTGTGCAGCCTCAGCAGCAGCAGATTAAATCTCCACAATCAACTTGATGTACCCTGCACCTGTGGAATACCTGAATAGACAATGAGTCATCCCAAAATTGAGGCAGTGGACTTTGGGAGCAACTGTAGACTTGGGGTTTGCTGTATGTGACTGACTAGTTTCTGCTTTTTGTGTTTATCTTAGTATAGTTTTTAGTGCTTGTTATCACTGGTGGATTTGTTTATTGGTTTCGTTGCTCTCTTCTTTTTATTACTTTTTTATTTCTTAATTTTAACAATACTATTTTTATTTTAATAACTTTATTTTATTTTACTATTTTTCTTTCTTTTTTTTTTTCTTCTCCCTTTTCTTCTGAGCCATGTGGCTGACAGGGTCTTGGTGCTCTGGTGGGGTGTCAGACCTGTGCCTCGGAGGTGGGAGAGCCAAGTTCAGGACACTGGTCTACCATAGACCTTCTGGCTCCACGTACTATCAAATGGTGAAAGCTCTCCCAGAGATCTCCAGCTCAATGCTAAGACCCAGCACCATTCAAAGACTAGAAAGCTACAGTGCTGGACACCCCATGCCAAACAACTAGCAAGACAGGAATACAACCCCACCCATTAGCAGAGAGGCTGCCTAAAATCATAATAAGTTCACAGACACCCCAAAACACACCACCGGACACAGTCCTGCCCACCAGAAAGACAAGACCAGCCTCATCCACCAGAAGACAGGCACCAGTCCCCTCCACCAAGAAGCCTACACAACACACTAAACCAACCTCACCTACTGGAGGCAGACACCAAAAACAATGGGAACTATGTACCTGCAGCCTGCAAAAACGAAACCCAAAATGCAGTAAGTTAAGCAAAATGAGAAGACAGAGAAATATGCAGCAGATGAAGGAGCAAAGTAAAAACCCACCAGACCAAACAAATGGAGAGGAAACAGGCAGTCTACGTGAAAAAGAATTCAGAATAATGACAGTAAAGATGATCCAAAAATCTTGGAAACAGAATGGAAAAAATACAAGAAACATTTAACAAGGACCTAGAACTAAAGAGCAAACAAACAACGATGAACCACACAATAAATGAAATTAAAAATTCTCTAGAAGGAATCAATAGCAGAATAACTGAGGCAGAAGAACGGATAAGTGACCTGGAAGATAAAATAGTGAAAGTAACTACCACAGAGCAAATAAAGAAAAAAGAATGAAAAGAATTGAGGACAGTCTCAGAGACCTCTGGGACAAGATTAAATGCACTAACATTCAAATTATAGGGGTCCTAGAAGAAGAAGAGAAAAAGAAAGGGACTGAGAAAATATTTGAAGAGATTATAGGTGAAAACTTCCCTACTATGGGAAAGGAAATAGCCACTCAAGTCCAGGAAGTGCAGAGAGTCCCATACAGGATAAATCCAAGGAGAAACAGGCGAAGACACATATTAATCAAACTATCAAAAATTAAAGACAAAGAAAAAATATTAAAAGCAGCATGGAAAAGCAACAAATAACTTACAAGGGAATCCCCATAAGGTAATAGCTGATCTTTCAGCAGAAACTCTGCAAGCCAGAAGGGAGTGGCAGGACACATTTAAAGTGATGAAAGGGAAAAACCCACAACCAAGATTACTCTACCCAGCAAGGATCTCATTCAGATTCAACAGAGAAATTAAAATCTTTACAGACAAGCAAAAGCTAAGAGAATTCAGCACCAGCAAACCAGCTTTACAACAAATGCTAAAGGAACTTCTCTAGGCAGGAAACACAAGAGAAGGAAAAGACCTACAAAAACAGACCCAAAACAATTAAGAAAATGGTCATAGAAACATACATATCGATAACTACCTTAAATGTAAATGGATTAAGTGCTCCAACCAAAAGACATAGACTGGCTGAATGGATACAAAAACAAGACCTATATATATGCTGTCTACAAGAGACCCACTTCAGACCTTGAGACACATACAGACTGAAAGTGAGGGATGGAAAAAGATATTCCATGCAAATGGAAATCAAAAGAAAGCTGGAGTAGCAATTCTCATATCAGACAAAATAGACTTTAAAATAAAGATAATTACAAGAGACAAAGAAGGACACTACATAGTGATCAAGGGATCAATCCAAGAAGAAGATATAACAATTGTAAATATTTCTGCACCCAACATAGGAGCACCTCAATACCTAAGGCAAATGCTAACAGCCATAAGAGGGGAAATCGACAGTAACACAATCATAGTAGGGGACTTTAACACCCCACTTTCACTAATGGACAGATCTTCCAAAATGAAAGTAAATAAGGAAACACAAGCTTTAAATGATACATTAAACAAAATGGACTTAATTGATATTTATAGGACATTCCATCCAAAAACAACAGAATACACTTTCTTCTCAAGTGCTCATGGAACATTCTCCAGGATAGATCATATATTGGGTAACAAATCAAGCCTTGGTAAATTTAAGAGAACTGAAATCATATCAAGTATCATTTCCAACCACAACGCTATGAGACTAGATATCAATTACTGGAAAAAAACTGTAAAAAATACAAACACATGGAGGCTAAACAATACGCTACTAAATAACCAAGAGATCACTGAAGAAATCAAAGAGGAAATCAAAAAATACCTACAAACAAATGACAATGAAAACACGACCACCCAAAACCTACGGGATGCAGCAAAAGCAGTTCTAACAGGGAAGTTTATGGCAATACAATCCTACCTCAAGAAACAGGAAACATCTCAAATAAACAACCTAACCTTACACCTAAAGCAATTAGAGAAAGAAGAACAAAAAAAACCCAAAGTTAGCAGAGGAAAGAAATCATATAGATCAGATCAAAAATAAATGAAAAAGAAATGAAGGAAACAAAAGCAAAGATCAATAAAACTAAAAGGTGGTTCTTTGAGAAGATAAACAAAATTGATAAACCATTAGTCAGACTCATGAAGAAAAAAAGGAGAAGACTCAAATCAATAGAATTGGAAATGAAAAAGGAGAAGTAACCACTGACACTGCAGAAATACAAAGGATCATGAGAGATTACTACAAGCACTTATATGCCAATAAAATGGACAACCTGGAAGAAATGGACAAATTCTTAAAAGCACAACCTTCCAAGACTGAACCAGGAAGAAACAGAAAATATAACAGACCAATCACAAGCATTGAAATTGAGACTGTGATTAAAAATCTTCCAACAAACAAAAGCCCAGTACCAGATGGCTTCACAGGTGAATTCTATCAAACATTTAGAGAAGAGCTAACACCTATCCTTCTCAAACTCTTCCAAAATATAGCAGAGGGAGGAATACTCCCAAACGCATTCTACGAGGCCACCATCACCCTGATACCAAAACCAGACAAAGATGTCACAAAGAAAGAAAACTAGAGGCCAATATCACTGATGAACATAGATGCAAAAATCCTCAACAAAATACTAGCAAACAGAATCCAACACCACATTAAAAGGATCACACACCATGATCAAGTGGGGTTTATCACAGGAACGCAAGGATTCTTCAATATATGCAAATAAATCAATGTGATAAACCATATTAACAAACGGAAGGAGTAAAACCATATGATCTTCTCAATAGATGCAGAAAAAGCTTTTGACAAAATTCAACAACCATTTACAATAAAAACTCTCCAGAAAGTAGGCATAGAGGGAACTTACCTCAACATAATAAAGGCCATACATGACAAACCCACAGCCAACATCATTCTCAATGGTGAAAAACTGAAACCACTTCCTCTAAGATCAGGAACAAGACAAGGTTGTCCACTCTCACCACTATTATTCAACATAGCTTGGAAGTTTTAGCCACAGCAATCAGAGAAGGAAAAGAAATAAAAGGAATCCAAATCGGAAAAGAAGAAGTAAAGCTGTCACTGTTTGCAGATGAAATGATAGTATACATAAAGAATCCTAAGGATGCTACCAGAAAACTACTAGAGCTAATCAATGAATTTGGTAAAGTAGCAGGATACAAAACTAATGCACAGAAATCTCTTGCATTCCTATACACTAATGATGAAAAATCTGAAAGAGAAATTAAGGAAACACTCCCATTTACCACTGCAACAAAAAGAATAGAATACCTAGGAATAAACCTACCTAAGGAGACAAAAGATCTGTATGCAGAAAACTATAAGACAATGATGAAAGGAATTAAAGATTATAGAAACAGATGGACGGATATACCCTGTTGTTGGATTGGAAGAATCAACATTGTGAAAATGACTATACTACCCAAAGCAATCTACAGATTCAATGCAATCCCTATCAAACTACCAATGGCATTTTTCACAGAACTAGAACAAAAAATTTCACAATTTGTATGGAACACAAAAGACCCCAAATTGCCAAAGCAATCTTGAGAAAGAAAAACAGAGCTGGAGGAATCAGGCTCCCTGACTTCAGACTATACTATAAAGCTACTGTAATCAAGACACAAGTACTGGCACAAAAACAGAAATATAGATCAATGGAACAGGATAGAAAGCCCAGAGATAAACCCACACACATATGGTCACCTTATTTTTGATTAAGGAGGCAAGAATGTACAACGGAGAAAGGACAGCCTCTTCAATAAGTCGTGCTGGGAAAACTGGACAGCTACATGTAAAAGAATGAATTTAGAACGCTCCCTAACACCATACACAAAAATAAACTCAAAATGGATTAAAGACCTAAATGTAAGGCCAGAAACTATAAAACTCTTAGAGGAAAACACAGGCAGAACACTCTATGACATAAATCACAGCAAGATCCTTTTTGACCCACCTCCTAGAGAAATGGAAATAAAAACAAAAATAAACAAATGGGACCTAATGAAACTTAAAAGAATTTGCACAGCAAAGGAAACCATAAACAAGGTGAAAAGACAACCCTCAGAATGGGAGAAAATATTTGCAAATGAAGCAACTGACAAAGGATTAATCTCCAAAATTTATAAGCAGCTCATGCAGCTCAATATCAAAAAAACAAACTACCTGATCCAAAAATGGGCAGGAGACCTAAATAGACGTTTTCCAAAGATATACAGATTTCCAACAAACACATGAAAGGATGCTCAACATCACTAATCACTAGAGAAATGCAAATCAAAACTACAATAAGGTATCACCTCACACCAGTCAGAAGGGCCATCATCAAAAAATCTACAAACAATAAATGCTGGAGAGGGTGCGGAGAAAAGGGACCCCTCTTGCACTGTTGGTAGGAATGTAAATTGATACAGCCACTAGGGAGAACAGTATGGAGGTTCCTTAAAAAACTAAAAATAGAACTACCATATGACCCAAGAATCCCACTACTGGGCATATACCCAAAGAAAACCATAATTCAAAAAGAGTCATATACCACAATGTTCACTGCAGCTCTATTTACAATAGCCAAGATATCGAAGCAGCCTAAGTGTCCATCAACAGATGAATGGATAAAGAAGATGTGGCACATATATACAATGGAATATTACTCAGCCATAAAAAGAAATGAAACTGAGTTATTTGTAGTGAGGTGGATGGATCTAGAGTCTGTCATACAGAGTGAAGTAAGTCAGAAAAAGAGAAACAAACACTGTATGCTAACACATATATATGGAATCTTAAAAAAAAAATTGTTCTGAAGAACCTAGAGGCAGGATAGGAATAAAGACAAGTGTAGAGAATGGACTTGAGGACATGGGGAGGGGGAAGGGTAAGCTGGGACGAAGTGAGAGAGTGGCATGGACATATACACACTACTAAATGTAAAATAGACAGCTAATGGGAAGCAGACACATAGCACAGGGAGATCAGCTCAGTGCCTTGTGACCACCTAGAGGGGTGGGATAGGGAGGGTGGGAAGGAGACGCAAGAGGGAGGAGATATGGGGATACATGTATATGTATAGCTGATTCACTTTGTTATAAAGCAGAAACTAACACACCATTGTGAAGCAATTATACTCCAATAAAGATGTTAAAAAAAATAAAAAATTTTAAAAAAAGAAATGAAGGAAAGAATAGTAGAGATCATTAAAACTAAAAGCTGCTTCTTTGAGAAAATAAACAAAATTGATAAACCATTAGCCAGACTCATCAAGAAAAAAAGGGAGAAGACTGAAATCAAGAGAATTAGAAATGTAAACAGAGAAGTAACAACTGATTCAGTGTCAGGTTGTTCTTTTCTAAGAAGTAACAACTGACACTGCAGAAATACAATGGATTCTTAGAAAAGATTTTCTAAGAATCCTTTCTAAATACAAACGATTCCTGCAAGAGGGAGGGGATATGGGGATATATGTATACGTATAGCTGATTCACTTTGTTATACAGCTGAAACTGATAGACCATTGTAAAGTAATTATACTCCAGTAAAGATGTTAAAAAAATAATAATAATGTAAAGAATAAATGAATGGAAAGTAGGAAAAAAAACTTAAGTGCAATTAAAATAAGTGAACTGAAAAAGACAAATAAAAGAATGAGCGATTCACCAAATAAGAAATAAACACATTAAAAATATTCTTGAGAAGAGGACACTGGGTTGGCATTCTTCTAAAATTATAATGCTAAATGCTGATGAAGGGTTTGATGAAGAAGAGGGGAGTATAAACTGACAATCTCCCTTGAAAGCTATAGTGGAAGGCTGTTTCAGGAATATTAAAAATATTTATGTCTTTTGTTCTGACAAATCTTTTATGAATCTATCTGTCCTAAGCTAAACAGAGATTTGGTTGAAGATTTATGTACAAGGATGTTCAACACAGTATTATTTAACATAGAGAAAAACCTGTACAATATAGATTAATGGTTTAGTATGATTATTCATAAAATGGTATATCACATAACTATTAAAAATCATATTTTCTTAGAACATTCAGTGTCATGTGGAAATGTTCATGATATAATATTTAAAATTGAAAGAATGGTAAGCTATTTACACGGAATGACTCAATTTTGTAAAATTCACACACAAATACACACACTCACAAACAACTGAAATATCAGAAGGAAATCCACAAGCATGTTACTAATAATTATCTTTGGGTTGTAGGATTATGGGTGATTATTATTATCACCTTTATACTACTCTATATTTTCCCAATTTCTACAGTCAGCAGTTATTAATTTTACTACTTAGAGAATATAAATAAGGGGACTTCCCTGGTGGCGCAGCCGTTAAAAATCTGCCTGCCAATGCAGGGGACACAAGTTCGATCCTTGGTCCGGGAAGATCCCACATGCTGTGGAGCAACTAAGCCCGTGTGCCACAACTACTGAGCTTGTGCTCTAGAGCCTGCGAGCCACAACTACTGAGCCCACACGCCACAACTACTGAAGCCTGCATGCCCTAGAGCCCATGAGCCACAATTACTGAGCCCGAGCGCCACAACTACTGAAGCCCGCGTGCCCAGAGCCCATGCTCCACAACAAGAGAAGCCACCGCAGTGAGAAGCCCACGCACCACAGCGAAGAGTAGCACCCACTCGCCGCAACTAGAGAAAGCCTGCACGCAGTGACGAGGACCCAACGCAGCGCCCCCCAAAATAAATAAATAATAAGGAAGTTATAAAAAAGGAAATGGTGGGATAAAATGTAAATAACTAACAGAAAATAAAATTATATAGCCACTCTAATCCTGACTCAGTAAGCCAAACAGTCCATGATTGGTTAAATTTGGATAAATTATAATTTCAAATATTCAGGGAGGATCCTGAACAGAAAGCAAATTAAGAAGAAGAAAGGTACACCAACTGAGGTCCAGTCCTCCTACAATAGCACAAACTCCCAATACATGAATTCAGTAGCATTTCCCCACTTAATGCCTACTGAAATTATAACATCTAATTAGAGAATTAGTTACAGCTGACTTACTCCCTTACAGAAAGTCTGTAAATGATTATTTTGTTTTGAGGAGGGGTTATCACATAAAAATAAAAAATACAAAACTGCAGACGGAAATTTTTGTTAAGTCAGTAGTCAACAGAAGATAATGGAATCTGTTTACTTCTGCCTGCAACCACAAGTTAGTCTAATGATGTACTGTCTCTTCTTCTAAATGATTAATGCTGAATTAAACGCTTTCCTTCATGACTGGGCTGGTTTGTAGTAATTTTGCATTTGCATAAATGAGCGAGCTCTAATGGACTGAGTTGAAAAGGTCAGCTATCAGCCCAACCACAGATGACTTCCGCTAAGACTTACACAGTTCCTAAATGTTCTTCTAATTTAAACATTTTTTATTGTCTAAAAATGTTGTATTTTGTCTTATGCAAGTTGTATTGCTTTAAAAGTATACCCAAATAAATTTGCAAACAAATTTCATATTGAAATCATTTTGGAGAACACACTGATTAAAAGATGTCTTCACTAAAGTCCTTTGAAAGTAAAGGATTATTTTATGAAGAACTAATCATACACATATCCCTAATTTCCATCTTTAAAAAATTTAGATTTTTTCACATACCAGGTTTACTTAAGTAAGGCAGGACACCCCTTCTGTGTAGGTTAGGACATAGTAAAAGATGACCTAAGATCAAGGCCAAGATCCTTGTCTCTCTGTGTCTCACTTCTCTCATATATAAATTGGGGATACTTCCATCTAATGTATAAGGTTATGAGAGTAAAGTGGAATAACAATGTGATACCACTGGATCCAGATCAATGATTGTCAAACTTTAGTGTGTGTCAGATCACTAGAGAGGGCTCATTCCCAGAGTTTCTGATTCAGCAAGTCTGGGGCTCAGCCAGAGATTCTGTGTTTCTAACAAGTTCCCAGGTGATGCTGATCTGGCCGGTCTGGGACCACACTTCAAGAACTACGGATCTAGACAGACCTGGGCACAATTTACTAATCCTGGGCACTTAGCTTCTCTGAAACAGTTTTTCTGACTCTTAAACTAGAAATATAACTACCTCATTGTGGAGTTTAGGAGTTATGGAAGTAATGCACATTGCCTGTTGAACACAGTGCCTAGTTTATAAGACAGTGGTAATAGTAGTTGTTACCACCATTATTGCTACTATTTCTACTAAGCAGTGGAACATGTAGAACATTAACACCAGAAAATTTTTTAATCGCATTAAACTGCACTGTAATTTAAAGTTCCTTATATTTTACATTAATTCCTTTTCTGACAAAATTATAAAAGTTAATTATAAACTAGTTGATAAACTTCTATAACACCTTTTTTTTTTTTTTTTTTTTGGTACCGGGCCTCTCACCGCTGCGGCCCCTCCCGCCTCAGAGCACAGGCTCCGGACGCGCAGGCTCAGCGGCCATGGCTCACGGGCCCAGCCGCTCCGCGGCATGTGGGATCCTCCCGGACCGGGGCACGAACCCGTGTCCCCTGCATTGGCAGGCAGACTCTCAACCACTGCACCACCAGGGAAGCCCAACACCTCTTTTGTAGCAGTTAAGAGAATGGCTCTAGAGCACAACTGTTTGTGTTCAAATTCCAGTTCTGTAATATACCACGTGTCTGTGGCCCCCAGTTTCCTTATCCATAAAATAAAAACAATAATGGTACCTACTTCATAAGGTTGTGAGAACTGAACGGCTTAACCTACATAAACCTCTGAATAGTGCCTGGCATAAAATAAACATTTGATAAATGTAGCTATCATTATTATTATTATTATTACTATTATTCCAATATACTACCAGTAATATTATAAATATATACATATTTATATATACATCAAAGCATTAAATAGGTTTAATTTTATTTGAAGGTAAAATTCAAATAACTGGGTATTTTTCTAATTATTAGTATGAACTATAGACTATTTAGTCTTTTATTAGGTTGAGACATATGAACTGCTGATATGTAACTACTTTTGACTGATAAAAACAGTACGTACTTTCATACGGCTGAAGCTAGTAGCTTTCACCCCAACCTCTCTGAGCATTCCTTTGAGCCCGTTGATGGTTCTACCCTAGTGCACTCCAAGGTTTGCTTTTCAGCTCTCTTTTCACTCAGATTTCCCAGGAGGTTCATACCCACAACTATTACAGTTTTAACCCCAGACTGAAAATCCAGAGGTTTTATCTAGCTCATAGATACATTTTGTTGGTCTACATAATTGTTTTTTAAAACCTGAAGATTTAACACTCACATATTCAAACTCTCACGCACAAAAAAATCGATTTCTGGCTTCTCTTGAAAAACTGGATGATCTAACACTGGACAAGCATTACCAAAAGCCTACAACTGTCTGGAATTAAGTAGCAGCTACCACTTCAAATAGGGCATGAGTCCTCTAAATTGCTAGTCTTCAGTCAGCTTTACTCTTCACTCATTTACTTATCTGCCTAGCCCTGACGCATTCAATTTTTCAAATTTTAATTCTACCTTCCAGCAATATGTTGATAACACTAATCTCCATCTCCAGCCCAGACTCAGATCCAATTGGCATCACCATCAATACCTGAGTCTCACAGACACCTCAAATATAAGTCCTTCACCACCTCTGTTTTAGATTCTCTATTTCAGACGTTGACAACATCCAAACAAAAGAGTAAGCCAAGCCTTACTAACACATTTACTACTCTCATTCTCTCACCTCCCATTTCCAATCAATCAACAGTTCCTAAAGATTTATCAATACTTCCTAAAAATCTCAAGTCTATTTTCCTCTTCTCCTTCCCCATTACCAATGCTTTAATCCACTCAGGGCCTTAACAATCAAGGCTATTTATCTAGAGCCCCTGTCTTACTCGTCTCCTCTCTGCTTAAAACTCTGCTTCGTTGGCTCCTCACAGACTCAGGATAAAATTAAAACCTTTTCATATTAGATGTAGGCCTCTGACTATCTTTACAGCCTCATCTCCTGCCCACTGTTCTAAAGGTACCAAACATTCGTAGTTCTCTGAACATATCCGGTAGCATCATATTTCCATACCTTTGTACATGCTACAACAACCCATTTGCCTGGTAAATTTCTGTTCAATCTTCAGAACTCTACCAGTTAGAGGAGGTAAGGAGGGAGAGGTGGGAGACAGAGCCTGGTGACAGGGGACTTTTAATTTTTATATTATATAATTCTGAACAACTCAAAACTTTTAGAACTAGTATAATTTTAAATTTTGAGTATTTTAAAAAGAATTACTCAGTAACAAGAAAAACTCTGCTCTTCTGTGCAGCACTGAGTGATTGTCTCTTTTGCCTCTCCATTATTTCAGTGTTCTATACATATTTCTACTACTACAGCATATTTCATACTACATTATATACTTCTTTACAAGCTCCTTAACTTCCTGGCTCATGTCTTATTAACCTGTATACCCTCAGTTCTGAGCACAGGAAGTAACACATACTAGACATACATTGAATGTTTGAACTCAACAGCCAGTCTAATTAATACCAAAACTGCTTTCCACACAATGTCTAGCCAAGAAGCCAAATGCAAAAGACTTTGGCTGACTAATAGGAAAAGTGATCATTTTTTGCTATTGCTCAAAAGGAAAGAGCCAGTTTATAAAGATGAATTGGCGACTATTTTCTTTTTAATCTCTGAAAAATGACAGAATGAAGCTGTCGTTTTCAAACCTTTTTAAAGCTCTAACATGCTAGGATTGTAATTTCAATTATTACCTAAAGGGGAAAAAATAGAGTATTTCTTTTTCAAAACTAAAGTTAATTTAAATTAACTTTGTTTAAAGCATTTTATGGCATCTCTTTAAAACTGGAGATATTCTGAAATATCAAGTTACCAGAACTGGGAATCATTAGAATGAAAAATTATCTGTTGTTTCAGGAAAGTTTGTTCTCTTCATGGCACCAGTCCTCTCAATTATTAACAAATGATGTTTCAGGATACAGGACATGTAGGTCAGTTAGAGATTCAAACCATAGTGGAAATGAAGGTGGTGGGTAATAGCCTGCCTACATATATTTCCATACATTTGACTTTCTTTCTTGTTACTATGGATGAACTGTCCATGCTCCCAGCCAAAGGCAATGCCCCGCCTGTGTATTAGGCCCCATCCTGTCTTGCCTTCTGAAGGACACTGATCCAATAATTCTCCCCTTTCTCTCTTGCATCATCAATTTTTCCCTCTCTACTGAATCACTACCAACAGCATAAAAACATGCTATTATTGCTCTTATCTTTAAAAAAAGATATCTCATCTTTATCTCATTTCCCTCCTCCAGCTACTACTGTATTTCTCACCTTCCCTTTACAGCACAACTTGAAAGCACTGTCTATACTCTCATCTTTAAGTTGCTCTTCTCAAGGTTACCAATAGACTCTTAATTGTTAAATTCTGTGATCATTTCTTAGCCCTCAACTTTCTTGATCAGGAGCATTTGACACAGTTGCTGATGCCTCTCACCTCCTAGAAACACTTTCTATCTTGACTTCCTGGGTACCACATTGACTTGGTTTTCCTCCTCCTTTTTGGTTGCTTCTTTTCGATCCCTTTTGCTAGTTCCACCTCATCTCTGTGTCTTCCAAATAAATGTTGGAGTGCTTCAGAGTTCATTACTTGGACCTCTTCTCTTTTCTCTCTACACTTATTCCCAAATTCTCATGGCTTTAAAAACCACCTATATGCCAATGACTCCCAAATTTATTTCTTCAGCCTGGACTTTTCTCCTGAATTCCACACTTCAACTGCCTACTTGACATCTCCATTTGGATGTCTGATAGGCATCTAGAACTTGATTATAAGTATGTCCAAGGCTAAGTTCCTGATGCCCACCTGCCACTCCCAAACTAGTTCCTCCTGCAATCTTCCCCACCTCAGTTAATGGCAACTCCATTCTTGTTGCTCAAGACAAAAATATGGTGTCATCCTATACTACTGTCTTCCTCTCACATGCTACAGTTCAACCTTCAAAAAAATATAATATCTAACAACAGACTACTACTTAGCAATATAAAAGGAACTACCAATATATGCAACAAGATGGACAAATATTAAAAACATTATACTGAGCTAAAATAAAGCCAGACAAAAGAATACATACTGTATGATTCCATTTATGTGAAACTCTCCAAAAAAAAAAAAATCTAATCTTTAATGATAGATCAGCAGTTGTCTGGAGCCAGAGGCTGGGAGTGGAGACTGACTGAAAGAATAAAAGAATCTTTTGGGTGATAGAAATGTTCTACATCTTCATTATGGTAGCAGTTATATGAGTAAGTAAATGTCAATATTCATTGAACTTTATAGAGTGTACATTTTATTGTATGTTAATTACAGCTCAATACAGTTGATTCCACACACATAATAAGCCAGATAATTACACACACATAAGCCAGATAATCTCATGTTGCCTGAGACTCCCATAACTATTATAGTAGAAAAGTATCCATTTAAAAAATACACATAACACTTCATTTATCCTTGTCATTTAAATGATTCATTAAAGGAATTGGTTGTTTTATAAGCAAGCCACATAAATATGGAAGTGTTAAAGGGGAGGTCAGTTTAACATAAATAATTTAAATCAGAGAAGGTAGATGTGCCTTTGCTCTAGGGGCCTGGGTCTCCTCTCCTTTAAACAGGCAAACAATACAGCTTCTGGAAGTCCAAAGAAGATGTCTCCTTAGTAACTGCAGAGGAGAGAATTCCATACTGCAGCCTTCACCTGCATCTAGCAGCTATTACTTGAAACACATTAAAGTATTCAACTTCATTCAAGTAAAGAGTTCCAGAGTGTGGGCATTATCTGCTTTCATTTATAAGCAGCAGTATATATTTAACCTAAAAATAAAGGCCATGGGCTTTCATAATAAGATTTTAAATGTTTTATGAAATTAAATGTAGTGGAAAATTTCAGGAGGACATCATTAGTTTATAGCAGTCTGAGTAAAGAATATGACCAAACATAATAAATACTTTAAGAATGCTTTTTCCTAAAAGCATTAGAGATATCACGAGTGAGTACACTGGTTTATCTTTATTATATGTAAGCTGGATCTTTCATTTCTATGTGCCAATTTCTTAAACAAGACAATGAAATAAAATAACTTCAATATACTATCCTAGTATAGAAGAACAATAGCTGTCGGAACATCTTGTATAACATATCTGGTCACTGTTAGACTTCATAACCAAAACATTTGTAAGCTATAAATTTACTATTTCTTTATCTTGGTATGCCTAGCATCTATCACAGTGCATTGTCACTTGTAGTTCAAAGAAAGTGCAAATATTCTCAATTTTTAAGCTTCTTGGACTGCTTTAAACATAAAATAGAGGTTACTCTGGATAGGCAAGATAGCAAAAACATTAGTAACAAAGCTAACAGGCATTCCTCATAGATGAGAGGTACATTAGGATAGGATCATTAAAATTGACTTTTATTTGCTGGTTTAGAGTTTTCAAAGCAAGATGAAATGAGAATGATCATCTAGTACCTTACCCTTTCTACCGGTGAACCATAGCATGCAATGCCGAAACATAGCAGTGGCAGATGGCATTTGGTGTTATGAACTATAAAAAGGATAACAGCAGAGAAATGATGGCTGGCAGACAAGACGCAGAAATGCAGATGAAATGAATGCAAACTTGTAGTTCTTGAAGCAAAGCAAAACCTTTAAGCCAAAGGCTGCTACTAGCTTCAATTTATATTTTGAGTTTTACATGGACAAACACTGCAGCCTTCACAATCAGTCTTTGGACTTTTCATGCAGAAGCAGAGCCACACTCCTCGATAAAGAAGACCAGCAACCTTCTGCAAACACAAGCCAGCAGCAGCAGCCCATCACTCTCTCCCTTCACTGATTTTCATTGTTTCAATTTTTAATTTTCAGTTGCAGCCAGATCCACAGTCATTTCAAATAGATCTGTATCCACTGCAGATACGATTAAATCCCTGCCTAACCTGCAGTACCACTTCATCCAGAACGTTCCTGTGCACTCGTTCATGCAGGATCAGTTGCAAAACCATTCAAGTCACCCAGCAAACAACCCAAAAGAGAAGGAAAGAAGCAGCTGGGACTATGAAGAGAAAGAATCTTTTCTTTCAGCTCACCCTGGAAATGGAAGGTTTTCTGATCAACAGTTATTGTGAAGGTGCTGTCGTCCTCATCGTCTATACCAATCACAGCTCCCTGTGAAACAAAGAGCAAAATCCCAATAAGGCAAACAATGACATCAGCAATATTCACTACTGCTACAGCCCTGTAATGCTCAATGCACCGACGACACTGGATGCAGGCTAGACACAGAAAAGGGGAATCTGAGACTCTAGCTTTGCTTAAGGAGGAAGAACTAAACGAACGGATGGCAGGGCACTGTAGTACTCTGCAAGGGTACTTTCTACCCTTGCTTAAGGGGCATGGATATGGTGGAGGGGGAGGGGACAAACATAGAAGCTGAGTCTAGAATCTGTTTAAGAGCCAGCCACTGATCCTTTCGGAGCTTTAGATTGCTCTCTAAAATGTGAGTCACCGGGTTGTCCTGAGGCTCCAAGAACACAAGTGCTCTTCATCAGGCTGCTTCTGTGTTATATTTGTTAGTTCAGAAATGCCAGGCGACACTTGCTTCGAAACACTGTCCCAGTGGCTTCTTCAAGGTATGCTCTCAAAACCACCTGTCCATGGCTCTGCTACTGCACTTCCACATTATACTGTGATTATCTATGTCTGCCTTCTCCCACTGAACCGCTACAAGATCTTGGAAGTCAAGGACTACTTTACTCATTTTGATACATGGCACTCAAGTACACACTCAGTATATGTTTTCTAAATAAAAGCATGAACAGCTCTCCAAAAGGGGGGACGGGGGTAAGGTAGGCCTGCATTTATAAGTTGTTTGTTTCAGGAAGGTGGATAGAGTGGGTTTTAAACTTTTTCTTTTTGGTGTTCAACTATATGCAGCATATTAAGACAACAGGAATTAGGAAAGCAACATGAAGCTATGCAAAATAGGGAGTCTACTGGTCAGTGTCCTTAAGAAATAAGTGTCTTAAGTATTCCAGAGAGAATAGCTAGAGAACATGGCACAGGTGTAATGCTCCAGGTTGGTGACAAAACAAGCAGTATGCAACAGACAAAACTAGGACCTCGTAAATGGGGATTGAAAGGACTTAAGGGGCCAAGATGCCTAATCCCATGAAAAAAAAGGCTACTCCTATCCCAGGAGGATTAGGTAATAGAGCCAAACATTTACAGGTTACCACCACCCCTTCCAAAAGTTCGTTTTATGTCACTTTGTCTATTCTAATGCAGGTCTTTCACAAAAGCAGTCTCCAACTTACAATGGTTTGACTTATGATTTTTCAACTTTACGATAGTGTGAAAGCGATACACATTCAGCAGAAACCGTACTCTGAATTTTGATCTTTTCCTGGGCTAGCAATATGTGGTGATACTCTCTCATGATGCTGGGCAGCAGCTCCCCATCAGCCACGTGATCACAAGGGGGAACAAGATACACCGACAACCATTCTGCACCTAATCAACCATTCTGTTTTTCAGTACAGTATTCAATAAATTACATGAGCTATTCAACACTTTATTATAAAACAGGCTTTGAGTGAGATGATTTTGCCCAGCTGTACGCTCACATAAGTGTTCTGAGCACGTTTAAGATATGTGAGCCTAAGCTATGGTGTTCAGTAGGCTAGGTGTATTAAATGCATTTTTGACTTAAGATATTTTCAATTTATAATAGTTTATTGGTATGTAACCCCATTGTACGTCTGTACCTGTTTTCACTTACCAAAAGAAATCTGGAAAATTTCCAGAAACAGGTGAAAAGCGAAACTCGCATTCAGCATTTGTTTTGCCCTGAGCCGTTACAGAGGCAGTGTTCACGCCAAATAGCAAGAGTAGAACCGCCGAACTCCCTCCCCAGGAACTACACTCAGCATCAAGCTGCCACAGCTTTGAACTGTGTCTGTGAGCATCTGGGCTTTACCTCTACTTATTTTGCGTATCTGTTAGGAAGCTGCAACCTAAGGTAATTGCTTTTTCACTTTACCCATTTCGCCTTACAATAGGTTTCATAAGAACACTCTTCTTTCAGATAGGAGGGGAAACATGTATTTATTCCTTCTCAGAGGCTGTCTGGATGAACCCCAACTCTATCCAAATCCCAGCAACTTGAATTACCTTAGTTATTCCTCTGTATCATATTGGGAAGGGATTTTTATCCCCATTTTCACATATGGAAAGTGTAGCTAGAGTATAATGACTTACCCAAGGTCATACAGAGTTAATGGCAGAACCAGACCATTGGTATGGTACCTACTTATTCTATGACAGCAAATAAAGACACACCTTAGTGGGTAAGCACATGTGGGAGCAACTCATTCTGGTTAACTTTATTTCATGGTTAATGGAGTTAGCCTTCTCACTTATGATGTATCAATTATTTGTTGAGTCATAACTAAATACAGCATATGTGCCAGATACAGCCTTGGAATATATAACAATAATGCCTCCAGTAGAGGAGATAAAACATGTAAAGAGGTGAGTATACATAATATAAGGCAAAAAGTGATCTCTACATGGATGAACTTTGAAAACATGCTAAATAAAAGAAGCTAGTCAGAAAGGACCACATGCTGTATGATTCCATTTACATGAAATGCTCAAAATAGGCAAATTTATACAGACCAAGAGTAGGTTAGTGGTTGCCTAGGGCTGAGGGGCTGGAGAAGGAGGTGGGGTAGAATGAGGAATGACTGCTAATGGGTATGAGTTTCTTTACAGGGTGATGAAAAAATTCTAAAATCGATTGTAGTGATGGTTGCACAACTCTGTGAATACACTAAAAACATTGAATTGCATACTTTAAATGGGTGAATTGTATGGTATGTGAATTATATCTCAACAAAACTGTTATATAATTCACCACAATTCCAAACTCGGGTTCTTTCTTTTTGGTCCCTTAACGTAAATTCACCAGTTTAGACCTAGTCAATTCAGATAGAAACCTCTCGGTTCTAATACTTGTTCTCCTTTATTCCATCACCACAAGTTGTGCTCATTCCACTTCTGAACTATAATCTCAAATTCGCCAACTCTCCTCCACCCTATGAATTGCTACGGCCCTATTTCAGGGTTTCATCACTTCTTGCTTGATGAAGCAATCTGTCTAAGTCTGGCTACCTTTAGTCCACAGTCCTTGCTATTGCCAGAGTAATATTTATAAAGCACAGACTCTTACAGGAGACCCAGATACTTAAAACTTTCCTTGGTTCTCCATGAACTATTAGATAAAGTCAACATTTCTTCATAATGCCATTCAAGATTGTTCAAAATCTGGCCCAACCAACCTTTCCACTGTCATCACCTAGCCACTTCCTCCTCACCTCACAGAGATCCTATATGTACTCAGCCTCAACATTTCTTCCATACACTGAAAGAAAACACCAAGAAATTTCACTTTTTCACGTCCTTCCTCAAGTTCAATCCCCCACCACTTGTTAAACAAAAGCAAACCCCCACATCTCCCCCTAGCTACCACCTCCTTTCTTATTGCTTTCACAGAGGAACTTACTGAAAATTGCCCACACCTTAACCTTTCATCTACTCCCAGCAATTGCTTCCTTCCCCACCTCTGCACCAAGCTTCACTCTCACAGGTCTTCAATGACCACTTTACTACTCGAGAGTTTTGTCATACAACATCACTCTGAAGCATTGCTGCTGCCCCTGACCACTTCCTTCTTAAAATTCTCTCCTTCAATGACTCTTTATTACCTAAGCTGTGCTTCAGAAACATTTCTACCTAAGTATCTTTGACAACCTATATGGAAAAGTATTCTTTCCTGGTCCATTATATTTTTCCCCTCCTCTATCCAAAAGCTTCTTTGAAGACTTTGGAACCTATCTTACAACCTCACACTCCAATCCAGTCTTGCCATTACCCTAAGCATTCTTCAATGTACAGAGGCACAATTCACCTGACACTCTGGCCTCTCAGTTTCTTGATTTATTCAACTCAAATAAACTTCATTACCATTCTCCTTCATTCACTCATTCTCACGGCAATTCCCTAGACCTGGATATCATATCATACCCAACATGACAGCCATTAGTCACATGTGGGTATTTAAATTTTTATTATAATTAACTAAAATTTTAAATAAATTCCTCAGTCATATTTCAAATACTCAATAGTTACATGTGGATAGAGACTATGGAACTACACAGTGCAGAAACAGAACATTTTAATGACTGCAGTAAATTCTACTAGACACCATTGCCCTAGACCTTGTCATCACAGAGAACTAAACCATAGTAAAAAGTTAACACTGCCAGTTATTGAACTGGCAGTAATGAGCCAGCCACTGTGATAAGCATTTTACATACATCATTTGAAAACAACTTTATATGGAAAGGTAACATACACAAATCATAACCGTACAAGCTCAATGAAGAAACGCTCTCCTTGTACCCTGTCCTAATCATTAGCCTTGTCCTCCATCCCAAAGGTAAATAGTATCTCTACTTCTAACATTAAAATTAGTTTTGTCTGTCTCTGAACTTCATACAAATGGACTCATACAACATATTTTCTTCTGTGTCTGACTTCTTTCACTCAACATAATGTTTGTGAAATTCATCAAAGATGTTGCATATAGCAATGGTTTGTTCATTTTTATTGCTATATGTAGTATTCGTTTGTATGAATATCCACAATTTATCAGTTTCACTGCAGATGGACATTTATGTTATGTCCAGTTTTAGGTTATTAGAATCATGCTGCTATGACATTCGTATTCATCTTTTGTTATATATATGCTTATATTTCTATTAGACACAGTCTAGGAGTGAATTTGTTAGGTCATATGGCATGCACATGCTAATTTTTTTTTTTTGCGGTACGTGGGCCTCTCAGTGTTGTGGCCTCTCCCGTTGCGGAGCACAGGCTCTGGACGCGCAGGCTCAGCGGCCATGGCTCACGTGCCCAGCCGCTTCACGGCATGTGGGATCTTCCCGGACCGGGGCATGAACCTGTGTTCCCTGCATCGGCAGGCGGACTCTCAACCACTGCGCCACCAGAGAAGCCACACGTGCTAAGTTTAATAGACACTGTCAAACAGTTCTCAAAAGTAGCTGTGTCAATTATACTCCAACCAAAGGTGTATGAAAGTTTCAACTGTTCCGCACCTTCACTAACACTTTTTTACTTTAGTCATTCTGACAGGTGAGTGCTAGTAACTTATAGTGGTCCCAATTTTATTTCCCTGATAACTAATGAAGTTCAGTATCTTTTCATATTTGTGACCATGTGACTATCCTCTTATTCTTTTCTTGAAGAGAAACAGTTCAAGTTTCTTGCCTATTGAATAGACTGGACTACTATTTTCTAATTATCTGTAGGAGTTTTTTATATATCCTAGACATGAACTCTTCACTGGCTATGAATTAGGCACAAATCTTCTCCCACCCTGTTGCCAGCCTTTGTACTCTCATAATTATGTCTGTTCATGAAGAGTTAACTTTAATATAGTAAAATGTATTGGTTTTACACCTTATGATTGTGTTTTCTGTATCTTCTTTAAGAATTCTTTCCCAATCCCAAGACCATGAAAATATTCTCCTATGTTATCTTCTAGAAACCTTTACATTTGGGTATCAGGTGTAGTAAGTCCTCCAACATTTTTCTCTTGGCCTTTCTAAATTATAAATCAACATCAACACCATGGTCATAGCCAGTTCTCCCTAGAATGGCAGGTGAGAAAAAGTTGCAATCTCTACTGGGGTCTCTTTGTTGACTGAGAAGACAGGGGTCAAAAGTGGGTATTCCTGGAGCAGAAGCAGAAGAACTACAATCCTGCAGCCTGTGGAACAAAAACCACATTCACAGAAACATAGACAAGATGAAAAGGCAGAGGGCTATGTACCAGATGAAGGAACAAGATAAAACCACAGAAAAACAACTAAATGAAATGGAGATAGGCAATCTTCCAGGAAAAGAATTGAGAATAATGATAGTGAAGATGATCCAGAACCTCGGAAAAAGCATGGAGGCAAAGATTGAGAAGATGCAAAAAAAGTTTAACAAAGACCTAGAAGAATTAAAAAACAAACGAGATGAACAATACAATAACTGAAATGAAAAATACACTAGAAGGAATCAACAGCAGAATAACTGAGGCAGAAGAATGGAAAGTGACCTGGAAGACAGAATGGTGGAATTCACTGCTACAGAACAGAATAAAGAAAAAAGAACAAAAAGAAATGACAGTCTGAGAGACCTCTGGGACAACATTATATGCACCAACAATCGCATTATAGGGGTCCCAGAAGGAGAAGAGAGAGAGAAAGGACCCGAGAAAATATTTGAAGAGATTATAGTCGAAAACTTCCCTAACATGGGTAAAGAAATAGCCATGCAAGTCCAGGAAGCACAGCGAGTCCCACACAGGATAAACCCAAGGAGAAACACACCAAGACACATAGTAATTAAATTGGCAAAAATTAAAGACAAAGAAAAATTATTGAAAGCAGCAAGGGAAAAATGACAAATAACATACAAGGGAACTCCCATAAGGTTAAGAGCTGATTTCTCAGAAGAAACTCTACAAGCCAGAAGGGAGTGGCATGATATACTTAAAGTGATGAAAGGGAAGAACTTACAACAAAGATTACTCTACCCAGCAAGGATCTCATTCAGATTTGATGGAGAAATCAAAAGCTTTACAGACAAGCAAAAGCTAAGAGAATTCAGCACCACCAAACCAGCTCTATAACAAGTGCTAAAGGAACTTCTCTAAGTGGGAAACACAAGAGAAGAAAAGGACCTACAAAAACAAACCCAAAACAATTAAGAAAATGGTCATAGGAACATACATATTGATAATTACCTTAAACGTGAATGGATTAAATGCTCCAACCGAAAGACACAGGCTTGCTGAATGGATACAAAAACAAGACCCATATATATATTATCTACAAGAGACCCACTTCAGACCTAGGGACACATACAGACTGAAAGTGAGGGGATGGAAAAAGATATTCCATGCAAATGGAAATCAAAAGAAAACTGGAGTAGCAATACTCATATCAGATAAAATAGACTTTAAAATAAAGAATGTTACAAGAGACAAGGAAGGACACTATGTAATGCTCAACAAATCAATCCAGGAAGAAGATATAACAATTATAAATATTTATGTACCCAACATAGGAGCACCTCAATACATAAGGCAACTGCTAACAGCTCTAAAAGAGGAAATCAACAGTAACACAATAATAGTGGGGGATTTCAACACCTCACTTATACCAATGGACAGAGCATCCAAACAGAAAATTAAAAGGAAACTTTATTAGTAAGCAAGCTTTAAATGACACAATAGATGATAGATTTAATTGATATTTATAGGACATTCCATCCAGAAACAGCAGATTACACTTTCTTCTCAAGTGCACAAGGAACATTCTCCAGGATAGATCACATCCTGGGTCACAAATTAAGCCTCAGAAAATTTAAGAAAATTGAAATCATATCAAGCATCTTTTCTGACCATGACGCTATGAGATTAGAAATTAACTACGGGGAACAAAACGTAAAAAACAGAAACACATGGAGGATAAACAATACATTACTTAATAAACAAGAGATCACTGAAGAAATCAAAGAGGAAATCAAAAAATACCGACAAACAAATGACAATGAAAACACAACGATCCAAAACCTATGGGATGCAGCAAAAGCAGTTCTAAGAGGGAAGTTTATATCTATACAAGCCTACAGCAAGAAACAAGAAAAATCTCAAATAAACAATCTAACCTTACACCTGAAGGAACTAGAGAAAGAAGAACCAACAAAACCCAAAGTTAGCAGAAGGAAAGAAATCAGAGATCAGAGCAGAAATAAATGAAATAGAAACAAAGAAAACAAAAGCAAAGGTCAATAAAACTAAAAGCTGGTTCCTTGAGAAGATAAACAAAATTGATAAACCAATAGCCAGACTCATCAAGAAAAAGAGGGAGAGGACTCAATAAAATTAGAAATGAAAAAGAAGTTACAACAGACACCACAGAAATACAAAGCATCCTAAGAGACTACTACAAGCAACTTTATGCCAATAAAATGGACAGCCTGGAAGAAATGGACAAATTCTTAGAAAGGTATAACCTTCCAAGACTGAACCAGGAAGAAATAGAAAATATGAACAGACCAATTACAAGTAATGAAATTGAAACTGTGATTAAAAATCTTCCAACAAACAAAAGTCCAGGACCAGATGGCTTCACAGTTGACTTCTATCAAACATTTAGAGAAGCGCTAACACCCATCCTTCTCAAACACTTCCAAAAAACTGCAGAGGAAGGAACACTCCCAAACTCATTCTATGAGGCCACCATCACCCTGATACCAAAACCAGACAAGATACTACAAAAGATACTACAAAAAAAGAAAATTACAGACCAATATCACTGATGAATATAGATGCAAAAATCCTAAACAAAATACTAGCAAACAGAATCCAACAACACATTAAATGGATCATACACCATGATCAAGTGGGATTTATCCCAGAGATGCAAGGATTCTTCAATATATGCAAATCAATCAATGTGCTACACTATATCAACAAATAGAAAAATAAAAACTGTATGATCATCTCAATAGATGCAGAAAAAGCTTTTCACAAAATTCAACACCCATTTACGATAAAAACTCTGTAAAAAGTGGGCATAGAGGGAACCTACTTCAACATAATAAATGCCATATACGACAAACCCACAGCAAACATCATTCTCAATGGTGAAAAACTGAAAGCATTTCCTCCAAGATCAGGGACGAGACAAGGATGTCCACTCTCACCACTATTATTCCTCATAGTTTTGGAAGTCCTAGCCACAGCAATCAGAGAAGAAAAAGAAATACAAGGAATACAAATTGGAAAAGAAGAAGTAAAACTGTCACTGTTTGCAGAGGACATGATACTATACATAGAGAATCCTAAAGATGCCACCAGAAAACGACTAGAACTATTCAATGAATTTGGTAAAGTGGCAGGATACAAAATTAATGCACAGAAATCTCTTGCATTCCTATACACTAATGAGGAAAAATCTGAAAGAGAAATTAAGGAAACACTCCCATTTACCACTGCAACAAAAAGAATAAAATACCTAGGAATAAACCTACCTAGGGAGGCAAAAGACCTGTATGCAGAAAACTATAAGACACTGATGAAAGAAATTATAGATGATACCAACAGATGGAGAGATATACCATGTTCCTGGATTGGAAGAATCAATATTTTGAAAATGAGTATAATACCCAAAGCAATCCACCGATTCAATGCAATCCCTTTCAAATTACCAATGGCATTTTTTACAGAACTAGAACAAAAAATCGTAAAATTTGTATGGAGACACAAAAGACCCCGAATAGCCAAAGCAGTCCTGAAAGAAAAAAGTGGAGCTGGAGGAATCAGACTCCCTGACTTCAGACTATACTACAAAGCTACAGTAATCAAGACAATATGGTACTGGCACAAAAACAGAAACATATATCAATGGAACATGATAGAAAGTCCAGAGATAAACCCATGCCCCTATGGTCCACTAATCTATGACAAAGAAGGCAAGGATATACAATGGAGAAAAGACAGTCTCTTCAATAAGTGGTGCTGGGAAAGCTGGACAGCTACATGTAAAAGAATGAAATTAGAACACTCCCTAACACCATACACAAATATAAACTCAAAATGGATTCGAGACCTAATTGTAAGACCAGACACTATAAAACTCTTAGAGGAAAACATAGGAAGAACACTCTTTGACATAAATCACAGCAAGATCTTTTTTGATCCACCTCCTAGAGTAATGGAAATAAAAACAAAAATGAACAAATGGGACCTAATGAAACTTAAAAGCTTTTGCACAGCAAAGGAAACCATAAACAAGACGAAAAGACAACCCTCAGAATGGGAGAAAATATTTGCAAATGAATCATCGGACAAAAGATCAATCTCCAAAATATATAAACAGCTCATGCAGCTCAATATTAAAGAAACAAACAATCCAATCCAAAAATGGGCAGAAGACCTAAATAGACATTTCTCCAAAGGAGACATACAGATGGCCAAGAAGCACATGAAAAGCTGCTCAACATCACTAATTATTAGAGAAATGCAAATCAAAACTACAATGAGGTATCACCTCACACTAGTTAGAATGGGCATCATCAGAAAATCTACAAACAACAAATGCTGGAGAGGGTGTGGAGAAAAGGGCACCGTCTTGCACTGTTGGTGGGAATGTAAATTGATACAGCCACTATGGAGAACAGTATGGAGGTTCCTTAAAAAACTAAAAATAGAATTACCATATGATCCAACAACCCCACTACTGGGCATATACCCAGAGAAAACCATAATTCAAAAAGACACATGCACCCAATGTTCATTGCAGCACTATTTACAATAGCCAGGTCATGGAAGCAACCTAGATGCCCATCAACAGATGAATGGATAAAGAAGACATGGTACATATATACAATGGAATATTACTCAGCCATAAAAAGGAAAGAAATTGGGTCATTTGTAGAGACGTGGATGCATCTAGAGACTGTCGTACAGAGTGAAGTAAGTCAGAAAGAGAAAAACAAATATCGTATATTAACGCATTAATGTGGAACCTAGAAAATGGTACAGATGAACCGTTTTGCAGAGCAGAAATTGAGACACAGAAGTAGATAAATACGTATGGACACCAAGGGGGGATAGAGGCAAGGGGTGGGGGTGGGGGTGTGATGAATGGGAGATTGGGATTGACATGTATACACTGATGTGTATAAAATGGATGACTAATAAGAAAAATAAATAAATTTTTAACAAAGTCGGTGTTCTTGGCCCTTTGTAAATTTTAGAGTCAGCAGTGGAACAAGTTACATACACACACACACACACACACACACACATACACAAACACACACACACACACTTATTAGGATACTGACTGGACTGACTGGGAACAAACTGGGATTGCCACTTATTTAGGTCTTTTTTAACTTCAGTGTTTATAGTTTTCTGAGTAAATGTCTTGTCCCCCCTATTCTTAATATTTATTTCTAAGTAATTAATGTTTGATGCTATGGTAAATGTTCTCTATTCTTTAAAAATCATTTTTAATTACTAGTTGCTGATATATTGAAATACAATTTATTTTTGTATAGTGACCTTGTATCCAGTACCCTTGCTAAATTCATTTATCAATTCTAATAGTATCTACAGATTCTTTTGGATTTCCTGTATGCTTAATTAAAGCTGCTATGAATAATAACAGTTTTATTTCTTCTACTCCAATCCTTATACCTTATATTTATTTTTCTTGCTTTATTCATTGGCTAGGACTGCCTGGTGTAAGACTGACCCTAGAGTGGCTGGCAATGTTGAATACAGGGGTAGTGGGGGGCATCCTTGTCTTGCTATTGGTCTCTCTTTCACTGTCCGCTGTAGCTATTTAAAATCTTCTCTACCTTCCTTGAACCCTCAACAGCATAAGCAGTCATCAGGTAGGAACTCTAAACCTGCTATGCCCTCCCACCTAAAGACTCGCCTGCATCTATACCCACTCTTGCTTCCTTTCCACTTGTCATAATAGAAAAGGTGCCTATTACCTTTCCTCAGATCTCTTACTGTACCAATTTTCAACTCCTCTCCCTCTCTATTGGCTCTTTCCCAACTTCATTTACACGTGCCAAGACTTTACACTCTCTAACAACAACAAAAACAACACCAACAATCCTTCTCAATTATACAACCTCAGCTAGCAAATGGCCCACCTCTCTCAGTGCCTTCCAGTCAAGATTATTATTCAGACTTGTCCAAGTCTCCCGCCTAAAATTTATTTTAACCTCCCACTCCTCATAGGATATGTAATCATATCAGTGGTTGTTCTTTACCTTCAAATAATGTGACTGTATAACCTGGTTTACCTGCAACAGTTCCAGATTATTCCTGTTATCTTAGCATAATAATGAATAGAACCCCCTTTATTCTCAGGAGTGTCCTGCTATAGGGGATATGGTCACTCTATCATGGCCTAGCCCAAAGGCCCTCAGTGATTTGCTCCATGCCTACCTCTCGTCTCTCATGAAATTCTATAGTTGGGCAGCTTGAGGTTTACCAATTGCCCCAAGCTCTCTTCCACCAAACATCCTTCCTCTCCCCTTATCTGGGTTTATACTATTTATCTTTTACATTTGGTAAAGCAAACTCCCTTTGCTAATCCATATATGGAATAATACTCTATCATTAACCAAAGTTCTTTGTTATGCTAACCCATCAATATACCAAAGTTTTTACTTTGTCCCTGCTTTTATGACCCATTGTGCCAACATAATAAACATATATATCACTCAATGACTTTCCATGATTTTTCTTCTGAAGGTTTCAGATGATCAACATTTCAGGTTCTGCCAGTACTTGGGCTCACCAAGGTGCCTGCTGCTCCAGGTCACACTATCCAGGTTCCAGAAAGTAATAGAAGATGGAGTCATGAAATCAGTTGAGTTTCCTGACTTTACCTTTTTTCCTTTCTTATATACACACAAACATACTTCAGACATGAATCATAGTTGTGGTACCAAAGACAGAAAGATAGGTTTGCTCTCATGCCTTGGGAAAAAACAGAACGCTGGCTATTTTAGGGCCAATCTCCCTTTGTAAGAAGAAAAAAGTAAACTGGTAAACTGGCTCCAAAGATAATAAAAAAGGAATGATGACTCCTCTGGGACACAGATTGCTCACACAGCTCCTAAAAGGAACGTTGACAGTGCTAAGAATACACAGCACAGCTACTCCCACTGCAACTCTACAACCACATACTTTCCCTCACTGCTGAAATATTAGTAGTCTTACATTCATATAACATTCTTACATTCTTACATTATATGACCTTATGGTATATGATCTTACTTTCATATAACACATTTAGGCAGAACAGGTATTACTTTTCTTTAGAAATTAGAAAACTGAGACTCAGAGAAGTAAAAAAAATTGCCCAAGGTCCTACAACTAAAAGACAGGAGAATTCAGGTCTTGCAACTCCTGATCCAAAGGCCGTTCTTAACAGGGCATAGGTATAATAAGCAATATTCACTAATTACTTCAACATACTTATTAAATACCTATTCTGGGCCAGGAGCAATAACAGCCAGGGGATATATATAGGAATAAGATATATCTCTGCCCTGCAAGAGCACATAGTTTAGAGGGGAGAGAGAAGAGTCAACAATATAGAGGGAAGCAGGAAAGCTTAAGGTCCAGCCTGCTCACCAAAGACACTGCTGCATGCCCCCACTTCAGCATCATTCATTGTTTCAACAAGTATTTATTGAATTTTCTGGTGACTAATAGAGTGGTGAATAATTTGCTTTCCTTTTTTCACTCAATATTATTTTGAGGTTTGTTCATGTTGAGTAAATAAATATATATGTACTTTTCATGTCAAGAATATGTATGTGTGTATACATATGTATATACATACATATACACACATATACTATCCATGTTGAGAATATGTATGTACATTTTATCTGCTATATAGTATTTATTATATAAGTATACCACAATGTCTCAATTCCACTGTGTAGAACATTTAGGTTATTTTTTATTTTTCCTATTCCAATAATGCAGCAATAATCATCACTGTATATGTCTCCTGGCAACACTTCTGCAAGAAAATGTCAAGCAAACCCTCTGAAATGGAAGAGAGTTCCATTTTTATGTAGAATCAGTTGTACCTTCAACCTTACTGAAGACTACAAAACTGCTCTCCTAAGCAGTTGTACCAATTAATGTTCCCATCAGCACTGTGTGAGAGTTCCTATATCCCCAATCACTGGCCAACACTAGATAAAATCAGACTTTAAAAATCCTTGGCAAACTGATGAAAATACTCTCTTACTGAACTTTTAATTTAGAGTCTCTGATAATAACTGAGAATTAGAATGAAGTTATATTTATTGCCATTCTTATTTCCTCTTATATGAATTGAGTGTATCCTTTGTACATTTTCTTTTGGGGCATTCTTTTTTCTTTTCTACTGATTTGTATGTGTTCTTTGGATTTTCTTTTTGTCTATTTGATTTGTAGGAATTCTTTATATATTCTGGATATTAATCCTTTGTCAACTATATGCATTGTAAATATTTTCTCTCCTGCCCAATGGTTGTCTTTCTCTTTGATTATGGTGTCTTTTGTTGCTGTTGAAAGGTTTTAAAATTTGAATGTTGTTAAATCTGCCAATCTTTCCTATCATAGTTTGTGTTTTAAGACATCCTCCTCTATTCTGATACTATAAGGACATTCTTCTATAAACTCTTATAAGTATAAATTTTCATTTTTACCTTTAATACCTCTGGAATTTTTTTGTGTGCATAGCATGAGGTAGGGAATAATTTTATTTTTTTCCATATGGGCAGCCAATTGATCCAGCTTCATTTACTGAGTGATAGTGTCTGGTTTGCAATGCTGTCATATACTAAATGCTCATTGATGTGTGGTTCTGTTTCTGAGCTTTCTCTTCTATGCCACTGATCTATTTCCTTCCCCTTATACTAATAATATCATACTTATTTTAATTTACAATAGTTTCATTTAAAAAGTCTTAACATATGGAATGGCAAGTCCCCCGACTCCTTATTCTTGAAAATTTTCTTGCCCCTTTACCATTTTAAATGACTTTTAGAATCATCTTGTCAACTTCTTTTTTAAGCCTAACTGAGATTTTTGACTGGGATTACATGTGTTTATAGATTAATTTAGGAGAAATAAACATACACATGATATTGAGTCTAATAAGCAAGAAGATGAGATAGCTTTATCTATTTTCAGATTTTCCTGTAGTCTTTCAATGATGTTTACATTTTTTATCCATCAAAGGAATGTATTTATCTTATAAAATATATTCTTAGGTGACTTAGAGTTCTTGTTACTATTTAAATAGAATTCTTTTTTAATTTTTTAAAATTTTTATTTATTTGGCCACACCACACAGCTTTGCTGAAGGTGAGACATTTAAATAGTATTTATTTAGATTCTTGTGGATTTTTTTAATGTAGACAATCATATCATTTGCAAACATCAATAATGTTTATTCTTCACTTCCAATCCTTTTTCTTCAAATTCTTTTGTTTCTTATTCTTGTGTTATATGTTTGCCAGGGCCCCTAGCACAGTTACAGAAACATTTTCTGCAAGTACTAATTTTGATTCTTCTTTCCAAACCTTATATCTTTTGTATCTTCTCTTATAGCATTCCTTAGGACCTCCAGAGTACAATATTTAGAGAAGCAGCAATCCCTATCAAAATCCTCATGGCATTTTTAACAGAACTAAAACAAATAACCCTAAAATTCACATGAACCACAAAAGAGCCTGAATTGCCAAAGCAATCTTGAGAGAAAAGAAAAAAGCTGGAGGTATAAACCTTCCACACTTCAGACCATATTATATAGCTACAGTAATCAAAAAAGCATGGTACTAGCACAAAAACAGACTCATTGATCAATGGAACAGAATAGAGAGACCAGAAATAAACCCACACACCTATGGTCAATTAATCTATGACAAAGGATGCATGAATATACAATGGAGAAAAGACAATCTCTTCAACAAGTGGTGCTGGGAAAACTGGACAACCAAGCAGTCACATGTAAAACAATGAGATTATAACATTCCCTAACAGCATATACAAAAAAAAAACTCAAAATGGTTTAAAGACCTCACTGCAAGATCACAAACCATACAACTCCTAGAAGAGAACATAGGCTGAACATTCTTTAACATAAATCGTAGTAATATTTTCTCAGACCAGTCTCCCAAGGCAAAAATAAATAAATAAAAGCAAAACAAACAAATGGGACCTAATTAAACTTAAAAGCTTTTGCACAGCAAAGGAAACCACCAACAAAACAAAAAGACAACCTATGGAATGGGAGAAAGTATTTGCAACTCATGTGACCAACAAGGGGTTAATATCCAAAATATACAAACAGCTCATATAACTCAGTAACAAAAAAACAACTCAATCAAAGATGACTTGAACAGACTTTTTTCCAAAGTAGACATACAGATGGCTAACAGGCACATGAAAAGATGCTTAACATTGCTAATTATTAGAGAAATGCAAATCTAAACCACAATGAGATATCACCTCACTCCTCACATCAAAAAAGTCTACAAATAACAAAAGTTGGAGAGGATGTGGAGAAAAAGGAACCACTGTACACTGTTAGTGGGAATGGAAATTGGTGCAGCCACTATGGAAAACAGTATGGAGGTTCCTTAGAAAACTAAAAATAGAACTACCATGCAATCCAGCAATTCCACTCCCAGGTATATATCCAGAAAAAAACAAATACTAATTCAAAAAGATACATGCACCCCAATGTTCACAGCAGCACTATCTACAATAGCCAAGACATGGAAGCAACTCAAGTGTCTGTCAACAGGCAACTGGATTAAGAAGATGTGGTATATGTTTATGTATATACATACATATGTATGTATATATACACGCACACATATATATGCAATGGAATATTACTCAGTCATAAAAAATAACGAACTACTGCCATCTGCAGCAACGTGGACGGACCCAGAGATTATGCATAGTGAAATAAGGCAAACAGAGAAAGACAAATACTGTATGATATTACTTATATGTAGAATCTAAAAAATATTACAAATAAATGTATATGTAAAACAGACAGATATAGAAAACAAACTTGTGGTTATCAAAGGGGAGAAGGGAGGAAGGACAAATTAGGAGTATGGGATTAACAGATACAAAGTACTATGTATAAAATAGATAAGCAACAAGGATATAATGTTTAGCATAGGGAATTACAGTCATTATCTTGAAATAACCTACAATGGAATATAATCTGAAAAAATACTGAATCACTATGGTGTGTACCTAAAACTAACATAATATTGTGAATCAACTATACTTCAGTTTAAAAAAAAAGAAACAGCAAAAGCAGGCACCTCTGTCTTGCTACTGATTCTAAAGAGAATGCTTCTACTATTTCAGTATTAAGAACACTGGAGCATTTTAGAAAATACTCCTTATCAGGTTAAGAATGTTCTCTTCTATTCCTAACTTGTTTGATCTTGAATGCATGTTTCATTTTATTCACTGCTTTTTCTGCATTTATTCAGATGGTTATGTAATTTTCCTTTTTAGTCTATTACTATGGTAAATTATCTTAATTATAAAATTAGCATCATAGTATTGCTAGAATAAACTCTGTTTGGTCATAATACTTTTTGCTTACACATTACTGGGTATGGTTTACTGTATTTTGCTCAAGATTTTGACATCTACATTAATAAGGGACTCTGGCCTAAAAATTCCCTTTATTTTCTCTTTCTACTTTCTTTACCATTACTTTTTTCTTTTTCTAATTTTTTTTTTTTTTTTTTTTTGCGATACACAGGCCTCTCACTGTTGTGGCCTCTCCCGTTGCGGAGCACAGGCTCCGGATGCGCAGGCTCAGCAGCCATGGCTCACGGGCCCAGCCGCTCCGCGGCATGTGGGATCCTCCCAGACCGGGGCACGAACCCGCGTCCCCTGCATCGGCAAGTGGACTCCCAACCACTGCGCCACCAGGGAAGCCCTTTTTCTAATTTTTTGAATATAATGCTTAGCTCATTAATTTTTAATCTCTGTTTTGTAATATATTCATTTATGATTATAAATCATAGACTGCTTTAGATGCAGTTTTAACGTGTACCTTGATTATCATTCAGGTTTAAATATTTCATAATTTCCATTATAATTTCTACATTTACCAATGAATTATTTACAAGTATGTGTGTGAGGTGGCATGTGGCTACTGTTTTATAAAGGATTTCTAATTTATTCCATTGCTGTCAGAGAATGTTACGTATGTGACACTGGGTTTGAGGCATTCTTTTTCCATACAACTGAAATTTTTTTCTTAAAGTCTATTATTTATTAATTTATTTATTAACCACCAACACTTCATTATTAGATTCCCAGGGATTTTTATTTAGAAGCTGCAAAACTTGCAAGGCTATACAATTACTGGAATGAAATTTAGGTTTACTTTCTGAAATCAATCCAGGCAAGACTTGAAGTCTATTATTTCTGATGTTAATACTATTTCCTAGCTTTCTTTTGGTTAATATTTTCCTGGAATACCTTTTTCCATCACTTTAAAAATTTTTAATTTAGTCATAAAATATTATAAACATTCAGAAAATATAGCACTCATGACATCTATGTACCAATCACAGAGATTAAACAGATGTTTACATCTTGCCCAAGAAAGGACATTTTCAGGGTCAAATTCACAGAGAAGAGATGATGTTTCCAAAAAAGCTAGTGAATTAACAAAAAAGGCATAAATCAATAAAGTAATTTTTCATAATGAAGTGATAAAACAATTGACAGAAGGATGCAGATCTAAGAGGATGAGGGGGAAAGACATTCTTAAGGTTATACATTAACCTAGAAATATCTAATTGTAACCATTCTAAGACATCAATGATTATAAAATGTATCCCAATGCCAGAGATGTTAACATATGAAAAAATAATGTAGAATCATTGAAATAAAGCCCTGGAAGAAGTCAGTGCTAAAACTATTAATAATCTATCATGGTACACTGCTGAACTCTCTTGTGATGGACTAAAAGAAGAGAATACAGAGGACATATCCCTCAGGGAATCAGTCAACTCTGATGACCAGCACACTTGATATATGGAGTACTCAGTGAATGAAGTGAAGTACTCAGTGAATGAAGCATTGGATAAAAAAAGAGTTACTTTAAGTCACACATGGATTAATAGTTTTCAAAAACCCACAATATATTTAGTGATTACTAGGGCGATTCCTAAGGCCCCATAACATTCTTCAAAATCTGAGATTCATCTTACCAATGGGACTTATTTTTTTTTATACTTTTGAATTTCATTTTATTTATTTTTTTATACAGCAGGTTGTTATTACTAATCATTTTTATACACATCAGTGTATACATGTCAATCCCAATCACCCAATTCAACACACCACCATCCCCACCTCCCCACGGCTTCCCTGCTTGGTGTCCATATGTTTATTCTCTACATCTGTGTCTCAACTTCTGCCCTGCAAACCGGTTCATCTGTACCATTTTTCTAGGTTCCACAAATATGCGTTAATATACGATATTTGTTTTCCTCTTTCTGACTTACTTCACTCTGTACGACAGTCTCTAGATGCATCCACATCTCAACAAATGACTCAATTTCATTCCTTTTTATGGCTAGTAATATTCCATTGTATATATGTACCATATCTTCTTTATCCATTCGTCTGTTGATGGGCATCTAGGTTGCTTCCATGACCTGGCTATTGTAAATAGTGCTGCAATGAACATTGGGTGCATGTGTCTTTTTGAATTATGGTTTTCTCTGGGTATATGCCCAGTAGTGGGATTGCTGGATCATATGGTAATTCTATTTGTAGTTTTTTAAGGAACCTCCATATTGTTCTCCATAATGGCTGTATCAATTTACATTCCCACCAACAGTGCGAGACGGTGCCCTTTTCTCCACACCCTCTCCAGCATTTGTTGTTTGTAGATTTTCTGATGATGCCCATTCTAACTAGTGTGAGGTGATACCTCATTGTAGTTTTGATTTGCATTTCTCTAATAATTAGTGATGTTGAGCAGCTTTTCATGTACTTCTTGGCCATCTGTATGTCTCCTTTGGAGAAATGTCTATTTAGGTCTTCTGCCCATTTTTGGATTGGATTGTTTGTTTCTTTAATATTGAGCTGCATGAGCTGTTCATATATTTTGGAGATTGATCTTTTGTCTGTTGGTCCATTTGCAAATATTTTCTCCCATTCTGAGGGTTGTCTTTTCGTCTTGTTTATGGTTTCCTTTGCTGTGCAAAAGCTTTTAGGTTTCATTAGGTCCCATTTGTTCATTTTTGTTTTTATTTCCATTACTCTAGGAGGTGGATCAAAAAAGATCTTGCTGTGTTTTATGTCAAAGAGTGTTCTCCCTATGTTTTCCTCCAAGAGTTTTATAGTGTCTGGTCTTACATTTAGGTCTCGAATCCATTTTGAGTTTATTTTTGTGTATGGTGTTAGGGAGTGTCCTAATTTCATTCTTTTACATGTAGCTGTCCAGCTTTCCCAGCACCACTTATTGAAGAGACTGTCTTTTCTCCATTGTATATCCTTGCCTCCTTTGTCATAGATTAGTTGACCATAGGTGCATGGGTTTATCTCGGGGCTTTCTATCATGTTCCATTGATCTATGTTTCTGTTTTTGTACCGGTACCATATTGTCTTGATTACTGTAGCTTTGTAGTATAGTCTGAAGTCAGGGAGTCTGATTCCTCCAACTCCGTTTTTTTCCCCTCAAGACTGCTTTGGTTATTCGGGTCTTTTGTGTCTCCATACAAATTTTAAGACTTTTTGTTCTAGTTCCATAATAAATGCCATTGGTAATTTGATAGGGATTGCATTGAATCTGTAGATTGCTTTGGGTAGTATAGTCATTTTCACAATATTGATTCTTCCAATCCAAGAACATGGTATATCTCTCCATCTGTTGGTATCATCTTTAATTTCTTTCATCAGTGTCTTATAGGTTTCTGCATACAGGTCTTTTGTCTCCCTAGGTAGGTTTATTCCTAGGTATTCTATTCTTTTTGTTGCAGTGGTAAATGGGAGTGTTTCCTTAATTTCTCTTTCAGATTTTTCCTCATTAGTGTATAGGAATGCAAGAAATTTCTGTGCATTAATTTTGTATCCTGCCACTTTACCAAATTCATTGATTAGCTCTAGTAGTTTTCCGCTGGCATTTTTAGGATTCTCTATGTATAGTATCATGTAATCTGCAAACAGTGACAGTTTTACTTCTTCTTTTCCAATTTGTATTCCTTTTATTTCTTTTTCTTCTCTGATTGCCGTGGCTAGGACTTCCAAAACTATGAGGAATAATAGTGGTGAGAGTGGACATCCTTGTCTCGTCCCTGATCTTGGAGGAAATGCTTTCAGTTTTTCACCATTGAGAATGATGTTTGCTGTGGGTTTGTCGTATATGGCCTTTATTATGTTGAGGTAGGTTCCCTCTATGCCCACTTTCTGGAGAGTTTTTATCATAAATGGGTGGTGAATTTTGTCAAAGCTTTTTCTGCATCTATTGAGATGATCGTATGGTTTTTATTCTTCAGTTTGTTAATATAGTGTAGCACATTGATTGATTTGCATATATTGAACAATCCTTGCATCTCTGGGATAAATCCCACTTGATCATGGTGTATGATCCTTTTAATTTGTTGTTGGATTCTGTTTGCTAGTATGTTGTTGAGGAGTTTTGCATCTATATTCATCAGTGATATTGATCTGTAATTTTTTTTTTGTAGTACCTTTGTCTGCTTTTGGTATCAGGGTGATGGTGGCCTCATAGAATGAGTTTGGGAGTGTTCCTTCCTCTGCAATTTTTTGGAAGACTTTGAGAGGATGGGTGTTAGCTCTTCTCTAAATGTTTGATAGAATTCACCTGTGAAGCCATCTGGTCCTGGATTTTTGTTTGTTGGAAGATTTTTTTTTTTTTTTGCGGTACACGGCCCTCTCACCATTGTGGCCTCTCCCGTTGCGGAGCACAGGCTCCGGACACGCAGGCTCAGTGGCCATGGCTCACAGGCCCAGCCACTCTGTGGCATGTGGTATCTCTCTGGACCGGGGTACAAGTCTGTGTCCCCTGCCTCGGCAGGTGGGCTCTCAACCACTGTGCCACCAGGGAAGCCCTGTTGTAAGATTTTTAATCTCAGCTTCAATTTCATTACTTGTAATTAATTGGTCTGTTCATATTTTCTATTTCTTCCTGGTTCAGTCTTGGAAGGTTACACCTTTCTAAGAATTTGTCCATTTCTTCCAGGTTGTCCATTTTATTGGCATAGAGTTGCTTGTAGTAGTCTCTTAGGAAGCTTTGTATTTCTGCGGTGTCCGTTGTAACTTCTCCTTTTTCATTTCTAATTTTATTGATTTGAGTCCTCTCCCTCTTTTTCTTGATGAGTCTAGCTAATGGTTTATCAATTTTGTTTACCTTTTCAAAGAACCAGCTTTTAGTTTTACTATTCCGTGCTATTCTTTTCTTTGTTTCTAGTTCATTTATTTCTGCTCCTATCTTTATGATTTCTTTCCTTCTGCTAACTTTGGTTTTTGTTTATTCTTTTTTCTCTAGTTCTTTTAGGCATAAGGTTAGATTGTTTATTTGAGATTTTTCTTGTTTCTTGAGGTAGGCTCGTATAGCTATAAACTTCCCTCTTAGAACTGCTTTTGCTGCATCCCATAGATTTTGGATCATCGTGTTTTCATTGTCATTTGTCTCTAGGTATTTTATGATTTCCTCCTTGATTTCTTCAGTGATCTCTTGGTTATTTAGTAATGTATTGTTTAGCCTCCATGTGTTTGTGGTTTTTACATTTTTTTCCCTGTAATTCATTTCTAATCTCATGGTGTTTTGGTCAGAAAAGATGCTTGATATGATTTCAATTCTCTTAAATTTACTGAGGCTTAATTTGTGACCCAGGATGTGATCTATCCTGGAGAATGTTCCTTGTGCACTTGAGAAGAAAGTGTAATCTGCTGTTTTTGGATGGAATGTCCTATAAATATTAATTAAATCTATCTGGTCTATTGTGTCATTTTTTTTTATTTTATTTTTTTATTGTGTCATTTAAAGCTTCTGTTACCTTATTTATTTTCTGTTTGGATGCTCTGTCCATTGGTGTAAGTGAGGTGTTAAAGTCCCCCACTATTATTGTGTTACTGTTGATTTCCTCTTTTAGAGCTGTTAGCAGTTGCCTTATGTATTGAGGTGCTCCTATGTTGGGTACATAAATATTTATAATTGTTATATCTTCTTCCTGGATTGATTTGTTGAGCATTACATAGTGTCCTTCCTTGTCTCTTGTAACATTCTTTATTTTAAAGTCTATTTTATCTGATATGAGTATTGCTACTCCAGTTTTCTTTTGATTTCCATTTGCATGGAATATCTTTTTCCATCCCCTCACTTTCAGTCTGTATGTGTCCCTAGGTCTGAAGTGGGTCTCTTGTAGATAATATATATATGGGTCTTGTTTTCGTATCCATTCAGCAAGCCTGTTTCGGTTGGAGCATTTAATCCATTCACGTTTAAGGTAATTATCAATATGTATGTTCCTATGACCATTTTCTTAATTGTTTTGGGTTTGTTTTTGTAGGTCCTTTTCTTCTCTTGTGTTTCCCACTTAGAGAAGTTCCTTTAGCACTTGTTGTAGAGCTGGTTTGGTGCTGCTGAATTCTCTTAGCTTTTGCTTGTCTGTAAAGCTTTTGATTTCTCCATCGAATCTGAGTGAGATCCTTGCTGGTTAGAGTATTCTTGGTTGTAGATTCTTCCCTTTCCTCACTTTAAGTATATCATGCCACTCCCTTCTGGCTTGTAGAGTTTCTTCTGAGAAATCAGCTCTTAACCTTGTGGGAGTTCCCTTGCATGTTATTTGTTGTTTTTCCCTTGCTGCTTCCAATAATTTTTCTTTGTCTTTAATTTTTGCCAATTTGATTACTATGTGTCTCGGCATGTTTCTCCTTGGCTTTATCCTGTATGGGACTCGCTGCGCTTCGTGGACTTGCGTGGCTATTTCCTTTCCCATGCTAGGGAAGTTTTCGACTATAATCTCTTCAAATATTTTCTCGGGTCCTTTCTCTCTCTCTTCTCCTTCTGGGACCCCTATAATGTGAATGTTGGTGTGTTTAATGTTGTCCCAGAAGGCTCTTAAGCTGTCTTCATTTCTTTTCATTTTTTTTTCTTTATTCTGTTCTGCAGCAGTGAATTCCACCATTCTGTCTTCCAGGTCACTTATCTGTTCTTCTGCCTCTGATATTCTGCTATTGTTTCCTTCTAGTGTATTTTTCATTTCAGTTATTGTATTGTTCATCTCTGTTTGTTTGTTGTTTAATTCTTCTAGGTCTTTGTTAAACATTTCTTGCATCTTCTCGATCTTTGCCTCCATTCTTTTTCCGAGGTCCTGGATCATCTTCACTCTCATTATTCTGAATTCTTTTTCTGGAAGGTTGCCTATCTCCACTTCATTTAGTTGTTTTTCTGTGGTTTTATCTTGTTCCTTCATCTGGTACATAGCCCTCTGCCTTTTCATCTTGTCTATGTTTCTGTGAATGTGGTTTTTGTTCCACAGGCTGCAGGATTGTAGTTCTTCTTGCTTCTGCTGTCTGCCCTCTGGTGGATGAGGCTATCTAAGAGATCTTGTGTTAGTTTCATGATGGGAGGGACTGGTGGTGAGTAGAGCTGACTGTTGCTCTGGTGGGCAGAGCGCAGTAAAAACTTTAATCTCCTTGACTGTTGATGGGTGGGGCTGGGTTCCCTCCCTGTTGATTGTTTGGCCTGAGGCAACCTAACAGTGAAGCCTACCTGGGCTCTTTGTTGGGGCTAATGACAGACTCTGGGAGGGCTCACGCCAAAGAGTACTTCCCAGAACTTCTGCTGCCAGTGTCCTTGTCCTCACGGTGAGGCACAGCAACCCCCACCTCTGCAGGTGACCCTCCAACACTAGCAGGTAGGTCTGGTTCAGTCTCCTACGGGGTCACTGCTCCTTCCCCTGGGTCCTAATGCACACACTACTTAGTGTGTGCCCTCCAAGAGTAGAGTTTCTGTTTCCCCCAGTCCTGTCAAAGTCCTGCAATCAAATTCCAATAGGCTTCAAAGTCTGATTCTCTAGGAATTCCTCCTCCCGTTGCCGGACCCCCAGGTTGGGAAGTCTGACGTGGGGCTCAGAACCTTCACTCCAGTGGGTGGACTTCTGTGGTATAAGTGTTCTCCAGTCTGTGAGTCACCCACCCAGCAGTTATGGGATTTGATTTTACTGTGATTGCGTCCCTCCTACCATCTCATTGTGGCTTCTCCTTTGTCTTTGGATGTGGGGTATCTTTTCTGGTGAGCTCCAGTGTCTTCCTGTCGATGACTGTCCAGCAGCTACTTGTGATTCTGTTGTTCTCACAAGAGGGAGTGAGAGCACGTCCTTCTACTCCGCCATGTTGGTTCCTCTCGCCAGGAATTATTAATTACAACAGTAACTACCATTCATTAAGAACCTAAGTCCCTTATAACTGTAAAAAAGAAAAAAATAAGAACCTAAGTCCCAAACATTGTGTTTGGATACTTTTTTTTTTTTGGCCATGCCAGGTCAGTTGCTGCACGCGGGATCTTTTAGTTGAGGCATGCGGGCTCTTAGTTGCGGCATGCATGTGGGATCTAGTTCCCAGACCAGGGATCGAACCTAGGCCCCCTGCATTGGGAGCATGGAGTCTTCCCCACTGGACCACCAGGCAAGTCCCATGTATCAGTTAATTTGATATTCATAATTATATGAGTAAATGACATGAGACCATTCCAGAGCTAAAGGAAACAGGACTCAGAACTGAATAGATGAGTTGCCTGAAGTCACAAAGCTAGTAAGTGGCAGAATCCAGATTTGAATTCCATTTCATTTTTGGTCTGTTCTTGTCTCTACCCCACACTGCCTCTTTAATGCTACTACTTCTCCATTTTTCAGATTTTACCTGGAAATGTTGGTGTTTTGCTTTTTGGTGAGTCTCAGGACAGAAAAAATCAGACCCCAGGACTCAACCAATATTCTACTTTTCCATCAAGGCAAGGGCACCATCTAGTGGCCACACTTTGCCACCAATACAGTCAAAGAAAGTAGAGGGGAAGGAAATGGTTTTCCTCCACTGGTTTTACATGTCCTTGCATCAAGTTGGAGCATCTGCACTGACTCTTCTAGTCAAGAAGAACAGGAGCCCAGGGACTTCCCTGGTGGTCCAGTGGTTAAGACTCCGCACTTCCACTGCAGGGGGCATGGGTTTGATCCCTGGTCGGGGAACTAAGATCTCTCATACCGCATGGTACGACCAAAAAAAAACAGAAGAAGAGGAGCCTGGTAACATTATGGACTGTACATGGTTTTGGAATGAGACAGACCCAAGTTCAATCCCAGATTCACCATTTACTAACTGTGTGACTTTGGTAAGTTACTAAATGTAACATGAGTCTCAGTCTCCTCATTCGTCAAATGAAATAACACCGTTAGCCTGAGAGGACTGTCATGGGAATGTCAATGAAAATCAGCCAGCACAGTAACTGATCCAGAGAGCTTCCTCAATAACTGCTGGTTCCTCTTCCTAATCTTCTTTCATGTAGCCTAAAACCACACAGGTATTTTGCTTTTTTTTTTTTTTTTTTTAATAAAACACATCCATACCACTGGCTCATGCTGTGTTTAACATAACTTCCATACTTCTTTTGTATGTAAACTATAGTAGAGGCAAATTCCCCAAAATGTATTCCTTACTTTTATAAACACATGAAATCAGCAATAAGCATTTTTTGAGAACCTACTTACAGTGTACCAGGCACGTATGACAGTGGATGGGAACTCACTATTGAACTCACTGGGGAAAACAGACTACTTAACGTGTAATACCATGTAAAAGTACTATCATGGATATAACTGACAAATGGAAGAGAAGCAAATCTGTTAGAAGGATGTGGATCAGGAACGCTTCATGAAGAAACACCTTTTGAAAAGTCTCTTAAAGATGAGCTCACCAGATAAGGGCACAGAACATTCCTGACATAAGAAAAATATATGTCAGAAGCAATGAGGAAACATGAAGAAGTGCAGTGTGATTGGCACATAGGATGGGATGTATGAAGAGGCGGGGAGAGATCTGTGGTACAGGTCAATGACAGCTCGTTAAGCTCATCTGGAATCTAGATGACAGGTGCATTATCTATCACCACCACTGTCATCATCATCATCATCATCCACAGCAGTTATCATATATTGGATATACACTACGTGCCAAACTCTGTACATGCATAATTGCTAAACCTCACAACCCTGCAAGTTATATATTATTTTCATAGAGGTTAAGAAATTTGCCCAAAGGCACAGAGTCAGTAAGGAGTGTAAGCTGAGTGAGATTCAGCTCCAGGTCTCTCTGATTCTACTACACTAGTGGTCCCAATCTTGGCTGTACAACACAATCACCCGGAGAATCTGTTTAAAAATAAGGGTGTCAGGGCTTCCCTGGTAGAGCAGTGGTTGAGAGTCCGCCTGCCGATGCAGGGGACACGGGTTCATGCCCCAGTCTGGGAAGATCCCACATGCCGCAGAGCGGCTGGGCCCGTGAGCCATGGCCGCTGAGCCTACGCGTCCGGAGCCTGTGCTCTGCAACGGGAGAGGTCACAACAGTGAGAGGCCCGCGTACCGCAAAAAAAAAATAAAATAAAATAAGGGTTTCAGACCCAGTTCTAAAACAGTATATCTCTAGAGAGTGGGACTTGGGAACCTATATTGCAAACAAACTCTCCAGATGTTTCCTAAATAGGAAGCCAAATGGCAGTTCTGCTTCTTGAAACTACCACAGAACCTCTTAAAACACACACACACACACACACGCACACACACACACACACACACACACGAACACTACTAATTTACAGCTTCCATCTATGTGTCAAGTGCCTAATCCTCACAAAATTCTGCAAGGGTATTATAATCCCCACGTTAAAGGAGAAAAAAGTCAAGCTCAGGAGGCTTACAGATAGCTTCCCTCTTCCAGTCAACAAAGCAAGGAGCAAAAATAAGATTCAAACACAGGTATGTCTAGTTCTTCTTTGTCATGCTGTGTGGTAGAATTCTAAAATGCCCACCCCCCAAATGACCCTTGCCCCTGTATTCTCTCCTCCCCTTTGAGTGTGAGTGGAAACTGTGAATATGATGAAATGTTACTGCAGTGATTATGTACAGGATGAGTAATCACTGAAGTGATTACATGGCAAAAAGATTATCTGGTGGGTGTAACCTATTCTAATCATGTGAGGTCTTTTAAAAGCAGAGTGTTTTCTGCAGCTGGTAGCAGAAATGAAAAGTCAGAGAGGTTTAAAGCACTATAAGGATTCTATGCACCATGCTGACTTGAAGATGGAGGGGCCACATGACAAGGAGTATGTGCAGCCTCTAGAAGTTGAGAGCAGATCTCAAGCTGACAGCCAGCAAGAAAATGAGGACCTCAGTCCTGTAACCACAGGAACTGAATTCTGCCAACAACCTGAATGAGCCTAGAAGCAGACTCTCGCCTTGGAGTCTTCCTCAGAGTCTCCAGATAAGAGCCCAGCCTGGCCAATATCTTGATTTCAACAAGGAGAGAATCTTTCTGAGATGTCCGATCTACAGAACTGTAGATAATAAATGGTGGGAGTTTTTAAATTGTGGTAAAGTACACATAACATAAAACTTACCATTTTAACATTTTTCAGTGTTCAGCTTAGTACCACTAAATACATTCACATTGTTGTGCAGCCACCCTAACCATCCATCTCCAGAATTTTTTCATCTTCTCAAACTGAAATTCTGTACCCATTAAACAAGAAATCCCTAATCCTTCTTGCCTCAGCCCCTGAAAACCACCATTCTACTTTCTGTTTCCATGAATTTGACAACTCTAGGTACCTCATATATGTAGAATCAAACAATATTTGTCTTTTTGTGACTGGCTTATTTCACACAGCACAATGTCCTTAAAGTTCATCCATGTCGTAGCATGTGTCAGAATTTCCTTCCTCCTTTTTAAGACTAAACAGTATTCCACTGTATGTATATACCACAGTTTGTTTATCCATTTATCCATCATGTGGACACTGGGCTGCTTCCACCTCTAGGCTATTGTGAGTAACGCTTCTACGAAAAGCACATGTGTATACAAATATCTGTTTAAGGCTATGCTTTTAATTCTTTTGGATATATAGATATATATGAGTATTGTTTTAAGTCAATTCATTATCTTGAACATTGAGTAAGTAAAAGGAAATGATCGAGCATTTATTTATCCTGTCTATTTGAACTGTACCACTGGGTAATTAAATAATAGATGAAGAGAAATGTTTCCTTATATAATTATTTCTGATAAAAATTAAAAAAAATGATAAAATATCATAATTTTCAACCCCCAAATGGATCTAGCTACTGAGCATCAATAGTTGGTAATATCTGGGAGTTCCCTGGTGGCCTAGTGGTTAGGACTCAGTGCTTTCACTGCCATGGCCCAGGTTCAATCCCTGGTTGGGGAACTGAGATCCTGCAAGCTGTGTGATGCAGCCGGAAAAGAAAAAAAGTTGCTAATGTCAATAAAGAGCAAAAACCAGACATCATGTGTCTACTGATAAAAGAACACAACACTGCCTGTAGTCTTGCCAAAGGGATCAAACCTAAGTCTGATCCAGTCTCTGGATCCACCTGCCAATTTGCAAGAAAAGCAGAGACAGAGGAACACGCTGAGTTGCACCAGTATGCAATCAATAAAATCTACATTATGGAAAGCTCCTACAGGTCAAAGGGTCTGGATTCTTCAATACATAACTGCAAACAAAAGATAGCAAGTTTTTTTAAATGGGTAATATAAAATATAGAATTTAGGAAAGCAAATCCAAGAAGTGATTCCTATAAAAGAACAATGGTTACTTTAAGAGACAGGGAGGTGGCTGTAATTTGAATGGGGCAAATAGAGAGCCTTCCGAGGTAACTGGCCAAATTCTATTTCTTAACCTAGATGGTAGTCACAAGGGTTAATAATTAATTAAGCTATATTTAAAAGAAAAAAATAGCACATTAAATGTAACAATGAGACAGCGGCCCAAATCCAGATTGAATTCGACTGAAGAGCTGTCTCACTGCAGCTCTGCCAAAGTCTCACCACTGAGTCTATCTCAAGCCAAGAAAGCAGTTCATACCAGACTGAGGGGTGACTGAGGTCAATGGCAAGTGGTTAGAAAAGCAATTAAACCAAGAAGGCAAAAGCAAAACCAAAGGAAAGGAAAAAAGACAGTAAACAGTATAATAAGCTGAATTTTCAAAAATCTTTATGCTATCACATATACAACGTCTGTTCAAAACAAGCCTGTCTCATTTCCATCCTGTAAATTCACCATACTTACTTCTATCTCAGTGCCAAAATTTTTCCATTAGAATTTGGTTTTTTTCTCAGTTATTTCCCATTTTTACCAATTAACTACTGCTAATAAAGGCAATCGTATGTTTACCAAATATTTACATTTACATCTTCAAAAGTAAGGGTGCAGAAAAAAGATAGCAGAAAGAAAGCAACAGGAGCCTGAAAGAAGAAAAGGCCACTAGAAGCTGATTTACCAAGTTATGATAGAGGTAGGCCCTTCTTTAGATACAATGGAGTACTAGAAACTATATCCCGAAGCCTGCATTCTTTCTTGTCTTTAGCTATTTGGACCACGGTGGAAATTGAACAAGCAATTGAAAGCAGCCTGAAGCTATAGGTCTGCACTGTCCAATAAGGTAGCCCCTAGCTACATGTGCCTACAGGCCACCTGAAGTACAACTAATCTGAACAAAGATGTGCCATAAGTGCAAAAGACATAGTGGATTCCAAAGACTTAGCATGAAAAAAAGAATGTAAAATACCTCATTAATAATTTTTGTATTGATTACCTGTTTAAATAATATTCTGGATATACCGGCATAAACAAAATATATTATTAAAATTAATTTCACCTGCTTTTTAAATGTGATTACTACAAAAATTTTAAATTATGTATATGTGGCTCACATTATATTTCTATTGGACATCACTGCTACAAAAACCATTATTAAATAGTGTTGAACAGGAAGAACTAAGCAGCTGAAAGTGGGGATTTTTCAGTTTTTTTCTACTGTTCGCGCTATTGCCAACACTACAACTCATTTAATTTCCAGCCCCTGTCCCTGGATATAAAATAGAGGTTAAAAAAGTCAGTAGGTGCATTAAGTCATGGATACAACATTATATCATGGGCCAAAGGAACTGAGTGCTAGTCCTGGTTCTGGAGTTACCCTGGAGAAGTTCTTTTTTTTCCTCTGAGCCTTAGTTGCCTGCCCTAACAATTAAGTAAAGGAGCTAAACTAAATTTAGACTCCCATTAATCTGTCAAAATATTTTTTTTCTTTCTGTAGGAATTGGTTTTCATAAAAATGAATAAATACTCACTCTGAGTCTAACACATCCTCTGCGAGAGCCTCTCATCATTTTGTCCTTGGACTAAAAGAAAAACAAAAACATTCAATGAATAAAAGATAAACAGACTGTTTTTAAAATCATCTAGGGATAAAGAGACAACATTTATAGTAATATTCCTCCCTTCTCCCCATCCCCACCCCACCTCATCCCACCATCACTTAAAGATAGGAATTGGGAGGTTTAAAATGTTTTGTAGTCTATACAAATAAAACTAATCACAGAATTTTATGTGTACCTTAAATGTAGCATATATTACACTATATTTTCATTCCTCCTTCATAGCCCTTAACTCTCAACTAAAATATGTTTCGCATATTTTAGTAAGTTTGAGAGTCACCTGGAAGGCGACAAATTACCTGGGGATTTAAGAATCACTCCCAGATGATTCTGACTCAAGCAAACACAAGACCACGTTTTGAGAAACACTGCTTTAACTTTATCTCCTTGCAACTCCCCAAATGGGTCACATTTTTTGCCTCTGAGATTTCTCATCCAATGTTCCTCAGCTTGGAATATCCTTGACCCTAATTTTCTGCCTTGCCAACTGTCATTCATCAAGTGCCCTACCTCTGTCTGATTTGAATTCCCATCCCTGGACTCCCAGAGTCTCCTGTGTGTTCCCTTGTTGTGGCATGCACCATCTTGTGCTATGATAGCTAGTTACTTGTCTGACTCACCCACAGACTGCACATTCCTTAAGGGATAGAAACTGTATCTGACTTATGTTTCAGAACAATGTCTGGCATATATTAGGTAATAAAAAAATATTTATTGATAAAATGTTGCTTCTCCTTTATGTTTCCCCTACTAGACTGAGCCAAGCAAAGGCTATGTTCTGCATAATAAGCCCCATGTTGACATTCAGTAAATATTCCTAGAATTAACTTAGTCATGTGTAATAAAATAAAGTAAAACCTCAAATAACTAAAGTTTTAAAAATATTTAATACCCCAACAACTGGTATTTTTCTGTACTCCACTATGTGACAAAGTAAAACAAGCCAATATCATGGGGTTATGTTTTTTTGCTTGTTCGCTTGTTTTTAATTTTTTGGCCGTGCCACACAGCATGCAGGATCTCAGTTCCCTGACTAGGGATCAAACCTGGGCCTTCAGTGGTGAGAGCTTGGAGTTCTAACCACTGCACCACCAGGGAATTCCCTGGGGTTATGTTTTAAAGAAAACTGTCCCACTTTAAATCATAGATGCCCTACATCCATTGTACTGAGCCATAAGCAAACTTCCAGCTATAAGATAACTAAGTTCTGGGGATTTAATGTACAGCATGGTGACTATAGTTAACAATATGTACTGTATACTTTAAAGTGGCTGAGTGAGTAGATCTTAAGAGTTCTCACTACCAAAAAAAAGGTAACTATGACAGGTGATGATGGATGTGTTAATTAACCTTATTGTGGTAATCATTTCACAATATATATGTATATCAAGTCATCACACTGTACACCTTAAACTTAAACAATGTTATATGTCAATTATACCTCAATAAAGCTAGAAAAAATAAATTCAATCTTTCTTGGAGATATCTGCATGTCTGTACACAAAGATCTGCCTTACCCTTCTCATTGCAGTACATGCTGTTAACATAGCCTATGTCATTGTTTTCACTGATTCTTAGCTTATCAATGTAACAATATTACAATGATAAATCAAAGTAAACTCTCTTCAAAAAAGAAAAGAATAAAACAAAAAAGCAAATACTGAGCTATAGAAATTCATGTTCAGAAATTATTATTGAAGTACGGAAGAGAGTCTTCTTACTTACATATATAAAGAGGACTCATACATTTTACAAAACATTCTCAACATCAAGCAGGGTTGAAAAGAGTTCTTTACTAACAATATAGTTGATAAAATCACAGTTAACAAAAACATTCCCTAAGCATTTAATAGCCCTTTTACCATACCGTACACTTATCTTCCCTCCAAAAGTGTCAAGGCAATACAGAAAAATAATAATTAGGTTTGAAAATACCCAATGAGGTTAGAATACAACTCAAACAAGGTAAGAAACATCCTTGACCCTCTTCCATTTTTAAAAATAAGATTACAGTAAACAGAAAAAGAGTAAGACAGGGTTATAAGTTAGAAAACATTGAAAGAGATAAGTGAAAATAATTAAAGCAAGTATAACTAGGAAACAATCAGACAAATCCAGAATGTGGGATATCCTATAAAATAACTGGCTTAGACTATTTTTAAATGTCTAAAAAAAAAGACTAGCATATAAACGACTGTAATATAGAGCAAAAATAAATTATGTGCATAGAGGCACAAAGTGCTATGAACTACAGAAGGCTCCCTGCCATGGAAAAAAGATTGCGAAAGGCAATACTGAAGTGACCAGGTCTCAAGGTTCAATCTGGGACTAAAAAAAGGATTCTGATAAGAGAGGAAAGGTAGGAAAAAGAAGGCATTCCAAGCCAAGGGAACAACATCAGCAAAAGCACAGGTATGGAAAACTTTACACATGAGGTCTTCACAGAAGAGTAGACTGATAGCTCAAGCATAGCATGTGGAGAGGAAGGTGGAGAGAGATGGAGAGTTGAGGCTGAAAAGGAGGTATGGGGACCAGGTCTTGGAGGGTCAGAAAAAAACAGTGAGAAGTTAAGGTAATTAAACTTTATTCAATAGTTAATGGAGAGCTACTGAAGGTTTATGAACATTCTCAGTGGTGTGTTATAGAAAAATAACACGGTCAAATATGAGGACTTGGGGGAAAGGGATGATGGTGACATTAATGATATAGCAAAAGCAGCAGCAGCAGACTCTCACTCATTGATACCCTCTATGTCAGTGGTCCCCAACCTTTTTGGCACCAGGCACCGGTTTCATGAAAGACAATTTTTCCACGGATCGGGGTGGGGGGATGGTTTCGAGATAATTCAAGCACATTACATTTATTGTGTACTTTATTTTTTAATAAATTTATTTATTTGGCTGCATTGGGTCTTCATTGCTGCACATGGGCTTCCTCTAGTTGCGGTGAGCGGGGGCTACTCTTCGTTGCGGTGCACGGGCTTCTCATTGTGGTGGCTTCTCCTGTTGCGGAGCATGGGTTCTAGGTGCACGGGCTTCAGTAGTTCTGGCTTGCAGGCTCTCGAGTGCAGGCTCAGTAGCTGTGGCGCATGGGCTTAAGTTGCTCTGCAGCATGTGGGATCTTCCCAGACCAGGGATTGAACCTGTGTCTCCTGCATTGGCAGGTGGATTGTTAACCACTGCACCACCAGGGAAGTCCCTATTTCTATTATTATTACATTGTAATATATAATGAAATAATTATACAACTGACCATAATGCAGAATCAGTGTGAGCCCTGAGCTTGTTTTCACTTGTTTTCACTCACTGATAGGGTTTTCATAAGAGTCTGCAAGCAACTAATTTATTATGGTCTCTGTGCAGTCAAACCTCTCTGCTAATGATAATCTGTATTTGCAGCCGCTCCCCAGTGCTAGCATCACTGCCTCAGCTCCACCTCAGATCATCAGGCATTAGATTCTCATAAGGAACACACAACCTAGATCTCTCGCATGTGCAGTTCACAGTAGGGTTCGCGCTCCTATGAGAATCTAATGCCACCACTGATCTGACAGGAGGCGGAGCTCAGGCGGTAATGTGAGTGATGGGGGAGCAGCTGGAAATACAGATGAAGCTTCACTCACTGGCCTGCCGCTTACCTCCTGCTGTGCAGCCTGGTTCCTAACAGGCTGGTTCCTAACAGCCTGGTACCTAACAGCCTGGTACCTAACAGGTCAGGTACCAGTCCGTGACCTGGGGGTTGGGGACCCCCTGCTCTATGTGATATGCACTTTATACACAGTAAGCCTCACAAGACCTTGCATGGTAAGAGTTATGCACATATTATAAATGAAAGTGACACCAGAGAGATCAAGTAAATTACCCAGTTAAATTACACATGTAAAATGTAGCAGAGTTGACCCAGCAGGTACAATTTGGAATGGCTGCCCTGCAAATCATTCTCCCAGACCATACCTGCGCTCTGCTAGCCTCGAATCCTCCTCCTCTTCCACAATGACACAGAGCCCTCGCCCTCATTTTCTCCCCACTCAGCTCCAATGTGGGGCCAAAGGGAAGCTGGTGTGACTAAGTCCCCCAGGCACAGTGAGTGCTGAGGAGTGGTTATCTGACCAAGCTGGTCGATCACAGAACCCACAACCCCAGGGACAAGGAAGGATAGAACCGGGAGCTTCCCTGGTGGCGCAGTGGTTGAGAGTCCACCTGCCGATGCAGGGGACACGGGTTCGTGCCCCAGTCTGGGAAGATCCCATATGCCGTGGAGCAGCTGGGCCCGTGAGCCATGGCCACTGAGCCTGCGCGTCTGGAGCCTGTGCTCCACAACGGGAGAGGCCCCAACAGTGAGAGGCCCGCGTAACGCAAAAAAAAAAAAAAGGAAGGATAGAACACTTCCACAGGGAGTTTTTCTACTGGGGCTGAGCTGATAGGGAAGAGCTCTTTCCTATCTGTTCTTGAAGCTGTGAGGTACAGTTGCCACAGGTCTTGTGCCCTCTACATGAAGGAAGCAATAATTAAAGCATACACGCTGAGAGGAGGAGAGAGGAGAGGCAGAGAGTCCTAGCTGCAAGTGATCTCCAGATACACCCTGATCTGAGGCAAACCTCCCTAAGCCAATGCTATTCACTGAATAGCAAGGGGTTTTGTTTGGGGTTTTTTGTTTTGTTTTGTATTTTCCTGCTGTTGTTGCTGTCTGTTTGTTTTTTGATGAATACTGGTACTGATGAGGGAAACGTAGGGCCAACATAACCCCAACTCCAGCAATCTTCCTACCAGGAGCTGTGCTACCAATGTTCTCAAACCTACTAACAAATGTACTTTTTAGCAACTTGGCACAAATATGCCACCAGCCACAAGGTCCAGCACCTTAAGAAAGGATCACTCACAAAACAGATGCTAAAATCTTTTCAGCTATATTAGAAAACAGAATCCCCCATGAAGCAGAGAGATACAGGGGTGATATGTTCTACTCCTAAGGGGCTCCAGAATTTAAAAAGATTGTTGAATTTGGTGGTCGGGTTTGTTGGTTTCTTATATCTTATTAATGCAAGGTCAGTGGCTTCTGTTACAACAAGACATGCAATCAAAAATTATTTCTAATAATCCTTATGCTAATCCTAATGCTAACCCCAAGGTATTGATTCAGATTAAGTTTGTATTGAAGTTTCAAAGTAAATTACCACAAATATATTGTTGCCTGTAACAGGCTTGTCCCCTGATATCCATTCTCCTCTTCTTCCTTTCAGTAACATATCCTCCACCCAAAGTTTTAACTGAACACATGGCTCCCCTGCCAGTTATTACATTTCCAGCCTCCCTTTCAGCTTCATATAGGCCAGTGTGCTGTGAACAGAAGCAATGTGCAACAGATTGTGCCTTTCAGAGGAAATTTCTTGAAAAGACATTCTCTTTTCAAGGGTACATGGAACATTCTCCAGAACTGACCACATGTTAAGCCATAAAACAAGTTTCAGTAAATTTAAACAATGGAAATAATACAAAGTATGTTCTTTGACCAAAATGGATTAACTGTAGGGCTCAATAACAGAAGGAAATTTGGGAAATTCACAAATAGGTGGAAATTAAATGACACTCCTGAACGACCAATAGTTCAAAGAAAAAATAACAAGGGAAATTTGAAAATACTTGAGATGAATGAAAATGAAAACACAATTTACCAAAACATAAAGAATACAGTGGGATAGGGAGGAGGGGAGGGAGGCTCAAGAGGGAGGAGATATGGGGACATGTATATGCATATGGCTGATTCGCTTTGTTGTGCAACAGAAACTAACACAGTACTGCGAAGCAATTATACTCCAATAAACATCTATTAAAAAAAAAAGAATACAATGAAAGCAATTCTTAGAGGGAAATTTATAACTATAAATGTCTAAACTAAAAAATAAAGATCTCAAATCAATAGCCTAACCTTTTACCTTAAGAAATTACACAGGGTTTCCCTGGTGGCGCAGTGGTTGAGAGTCCGCCTGCCAATGCAGGGGACACGGACTTGTGCCACGGTCCAGGAAGATCCCATATGCCATGGAGCAACTGGGCCCGTGAGCCACAACTACTGAGCCTGTGCATCTGGAGCCTGTGCTCTGCAACAAGAGAGGCCACGATAGTGAGAGGCCCACGCACCGCGATGAAGGGTGGCCCCCGCCTGCCGCAACTAGAGAAAGCCCTCACACAGAAACGAAGACCCAACACAGCCAAAAATAAATATAAAAATAAATTAATTAATTTTTTTAAAAAAAGGCACAAGGTCCACGCCCCTTCCTTGCTTCTACCTTAAATATAGCAAACAGAGATCTGCAATCATTTTCTCTAAATGTAAGCTAACTTTATTCCCATCAGGCCACACTTTCTTTCAGACATGTCTCAGTTCCCTCTACACATATACATAGACCCCAAACTGCTTTAGTAATAAAACATAGACAGCCTACAAAAAGACAAATAACAAAGTAAAACAAAAACATATATTTTCCCTACTTCATGCTCACACACTTCCTCTGTGAACCCTTTTTCAACCCAGCTTATATGCTGAGGTACAATTTACTGCATTCTCAATTTTTATAACTGCATTTAAAAATATTACATAAAACAATTAGAGAGCAATAATAATCTCTAATAATGGTATATAAGCACTAAATCAAATTCAACACCAAGGTAACCTCTTAATTGTATCTTAATTATAACTACTTAACTGTATCTCCAATAGGATATAAACTTAGATTAAAGATTAGTTCAGTATATTCCTAGCATACACTAAGTACTCAAAAGTATTTTAAATTAACAAATTAACTCACAATATCTAGCTTGGTGCTGGTATATAGTGCCGTCAATGAAAACCTGTTTAACTGTTAATATACTGTGCATTTCCTCTGCTTAACAAAGCAAACGTATCTGGAAAAGTTGTGCACAAACATGTTCAAAATTCATTAGGGAAGATTAGTTTGCCATTTAAACTAATTCTACAATCCTTTTATAAAGCAAAGAATGCCTCCCCAAACGTGTTATGTAAAGACACTTAAATTTTTATTTGAATGTTAATTTTACTTTAATAAACTAAATCTTTATTAAAGATGAAGCAAGAGTCTCATCTGACTTGCTCTGAATCTCTCATAGCTAAAAGGGAAGTTTCCTTCTTCTGAACTTTTTAATACATAGCACCCCATCTTACCTTTCTTAAGGCACATATTACTTCTATCTTATATGAAAATAATGTATGTGCATGCTTCATCACTTAGAGAGCAGGGTTTCTGATTCATCCATGTGTCCTCTTCTACCCAACACCCCTGCTATACCTTTGCAAAGAATAAACAATAAATTGATGGTAGAAGACAAGCAGAATGAATGTGGACAAATGTCAAAATGGTCTCCTTCCTTTTAACATGAAGGTAATACTGCTTCAGTATTGAGTCACATGTTAGTTCATTCCCAAAAGTACATGAGGTTGCGCTTCTAGCTAGTGTTGCTCCTTGGACCATGCACTCCTGGAACACCTAGCAGGGGCTCAACCTGCTAGGCAAAGCTAACCTAAAGATTGAAATCACAAGAGGCTGGCTCTAGGGTGTAGGATGGACAGGAAAAGGACAGGAGGAAATTTTGCAGGATGACAGCAATGCTCTATCTTTTGATTGATACTGGTAACAAGGGTGTAAACAAATGTCAAAACTCATCTAAATGTATACTTGAAATCTGTGGGGTTTTTTATTGGGTATAATTATATCTCAATAAAAGTAAATAAATAAATAGTACTTGCCAGAATTCCACAAAGATACACTGTTTACAACAACAACTACAAAATAGGAAATGACAGCAATAACACCCATTCCTGTAGTCTCCTTCCTATTTGGGAGAGCACAGACTCCTTAAGCCATCTTGATAGTATTTAATGTACCAGAGAGCCTTCACTAGTTAATGCCTTGTGGGCACTCAATAGCCCAAAATGTCATCATGCTACTGGAAAGCTACACCACCAGAAACACTGAGGATTCACAGACCCACAATAATGGAGGAATTTTCCCTATCATTCATCCCTCAAGTTGCCATAGATAACTTCCTCATCTCCCCCTCCCCATTACAGAGGGCCTCATTCGAGCAGCAGTATACTACAGATAGAGCCTTAGGAAAATATATTGAATCAGTATACAAGGGGACAGTGATATTTGGGGTCTCTCCAAGATCCTGGAAGATGGCTGCCTTCCTTCAAAGAAACCAGACATGTATCAGAACAGAGATATATACAAGATCATCTTTAAGAGCTGGAACAGCCTAGAGGTAATTATACTAATTATGGCTAATTATACTAAGTATCAGAAAGTATTAAAAGTAATGGAACTACAGTAGGAAGGCCAGAACCAGAACCAGAAAGCCAGAATAGAAGTTTTGCTGATCAACAGATTAGACCTGTTTGGTTCTTGTAATAGGTATGTCTCTAACACAGAGATACTGCATCCTGATATCAACGTCTGATTAAATATCTATAATATAATATATAACTCCCTTTAGTCTGCTTCTGCTTATAAATTTCGCATCCCATATAGCTTGCTTTCAGAGACTATATGTACTAATGCACCAATGAGATAGGCTAAATATGCAGTCTCCTTAACAGTTATGTATCTTGTTATGAATAAATTTGAAAATTAGCTTAGGTAATAGTTACCACAATGTACATTTAGTGAATATTATTATATGTCAAACACTGTCATAAACTTTAGCTTTTTGTTAATATTTACTGAGCACTTATATGCCAGACACTGTGCTAGTGCTTTAAATATAATATTAATTAATTCTCACATCAATCTTATGATATAGGTTCTTTTATTATATCCATTTTGTAATTGAGAAAATAAAGGCTCAGAAAGTTTTATGTAACCTGCCCATGGACTCACATATAATAAGTGGGATAGAGAGGATTCCCATCCAGGTCTGACTCTAAACGCCATGCATTCTACCAGTTACTATAGATCTGGTTAATTTAAGTTTTCTTTCAAAGATTTTCTGAGCCACAAAGGCTGAGTGTCAAATCAGTGATCCTTCTGAACTCAACAGTATAACTGCCACCCTACAAATTCTCGCAGCAATACTTCAGAGGGTGGTACCCCTGCTTCTGAACTATTGCTGGCATGTAAACCCCTACATCATTAGATAACAGATACAGGTCCACATCTCTTATCTGAGACTTTCAGATCAAATGTGTTTTGAAATTCACAATTTTTGAAAAGTAATATACATATAGTACATAAACTGTGTCACACCTGCAGTGGAGTCTGAAGTATTAAGCATTTAATTAATTTCACAATTCAGCAAACTACTATTTAGGTAGTACAACATATATTTACACTAAGTATGACAGAGATTATAAATAGCCACACAGTTCAAGACAGGCTTTACTTCCAAATGAGAATATAATAAATTTAGAAAAAAAACTTCTGGAATTCAGAGACTGAGGGATTTCAGAATTATGGGTAAAGGGCTGTAGACCTGTATTTTGATCTAGTGAAATCTTACATTGTAAAGTCCCAGGTCTCTCACTATTTCTTAAAAAGGACATTTTATCTTCAAGTCAGAATTTCAGGCCAGTAGAAAGAGAACCACTTTCACAGGGTTTAATTAAGCACAGCTATGATGGCAGGGATTGCGCATCCTTTCTAAGAAAAAGTTAAATATTAAATACTAACTAGTAGCCTAAGTGCTACAAATTACTTAAGGTATGTTAATATATATTGGACCTCAATGTATATTTCCTATGTTTGTTTAGTTTTTCAAATACTGCCCAAAATACTAAATAGTGATTAATGTTATTTCACAAAAAAGTGATTGAAAGAAATGATGGGGGTGTGTTAAACTCCAGGTGGTTTATGCTGTATATTAGTACTTCTCTCACCAAACTGTGCAGTGATAATCCATTATCATCATTCAACTCCACTTTTCTATTAAAAATTGCCAAGAATGTTTCTCCTTATTTGGAAAAGACTAAGTCAGGGCCCAAGATAATAAGATAATGGAAAGATGAACAGCAAGAAAAGCACTACGAAGATGGGAAAATTTATACAATGTAAAATTTTTTTAACATCTTTATTGGAGTATAATTGCTTTACATTGTTGTGTTAGCTTCTGCTGTATAACAAAGTGAATCAGCTATACGCATACATATATACCCATATCCCCTCCCTCTTGCATCTCCCTCCCACCCTCCCTATCTCACCCTGCTAGGTGGTCACAAAGCACCGAGCTGATGTCCCTGTGCTATGCAGCTGCTTCCCACTAGTTATCTCTTTTACATTTGGTGGTGTATATACGTCCATGCCACGCTCTCACTTCGTCCCAGCTTACCCTTCCCCCTCCCCGTGTCCTCAAGTCCATTCTCTACGTCTGCGTCTTTATTCCTGTCCTGCCCCTAGGTCCTTCAGAACCACTTTTTTTGTTGTTGTTAGATTCCATATATATGTGTTAGCATACGGTATATGTTTTTCTCTTTCTGACTTACTTCACTCTGTATGACAGACTCTAGGTCCATCCACCTCACTACAAATAACTCAATTTCGTTTCTTTTTATGGTTGAGTAATATTCCATTGTATACATGTGCCACATCTTCTTTATCCTTTCATCTGTTAATGGACACTTAGGTTGCTTCCATGTCCTGGCTATTGTAAACAGTACTGCAATGAACACTGCAGTACATGTCTCTTTTTGAATTATGGTTTTCTCAGGGTATATGCCCAGTAATGGGATTGCTGGGTCATATGGTAGTTCTATTGCTAGTTTTTAAAGGAACTTCCACACTGTTCTCCATAGTGGCTGTATCAATTTACATTCCCACCAACAGTGCAAGAGGGTTCCCTTTTCTCCACACCCTCTCCAGCATTTATTGTTTGTAGATTTTTTTGGTGAAATGCAAATTTTTTGTGTTGTTCTTGTATTGCCAGAACAATAGCCAGAACCATGGATTTTTGAAGTCTTAGTCCTAATTCTAAAACTCATCCTTCAGGTCCCAAATTAGAATGAGGCTATGCTCCAAAAGCTCCTTGTTCAAATTTAGGGTTTAGAACCCAGAACAAATTTTTGCAAAGAAACTGTTAAAAATGGTTCCCAGGTTAGCTAGGAAAAGCACTCAAAATACAGCATGTGAATATCAAAAGATATGGGGAAAGTTGTTATAAACTCAAACATTGCCTAAGAAATTATTTTCTTAAAGAATTTCTCTTAGATGTTGGTGCTCAAGGGAAAGCAGGATTATGAGCAAGAATAAGGAAGTAGGTCAAGAATTCAAGAACTATGCCAAAGGGCTTAAGAAACTTTCAAGGACTTGAGAAGTCAATGATCTGCAATAGACATACTTTACTTTTACAATCAAGCGGGAAAAAAACACTTTTTAAAAAGGCAATTTAAAAACACTCATTTTTTTTTTTTACATCTTTATTGGAGTATAATTGCTTTACAATTCTGTGTTAGTTTCTGCTTTATAACAAAGTGAATCAGTTTTATATATATACATATGTCCCCATATCTCTTCCCTCTTGCATCTCCCTCCCTCCCACCCTCCCTATCCCACCCCTCCAGGTGGTCACAAAGCACCGAGATGATCTCCCTGTGCTATGCAGCTGCCTCCCACCAGCTATCTACCTTACGTTTGGTAGTGTATATATGTCCATGCCTCTCTCTCGCTTTGTCACAGCTTACCCTTCCCCCTCCCCATATCCTCAAGTCCATTCTCTAGTAGGTCTGTGTCTTTATTCCTGTCTTACCCCTAGGTTCTTCATGACATTTTTTTTTCTTAAATTCCTTATATATGTGTTAGCATACGGTATTTGTCTTTCTCTTTCTGACTTACTTCACTCTGTATGACAGACTCTAGGTCTATCCACCTCATTACAAACAGCTCAATTTCGTTTCTTTTTATGGCTGAGTAATATTCCATTGTATATATGTGCCACATCTTTATCCATTCATCCGATGATGGACACTTAGGTTGTTTCCATCTCCGGGCTATTGTAAATAGAGCTGCAATGAACATTTTGGTACATGACTCTTTTTGAATTATGGTTTTCTCAGGGTATATGCCCAGTAGTGGGATTGCTGGGTCATATGGTAGTTCTATTTGTAGTTAAAAACACTCATTCTGAACAGACTTGTGGTTGCCAAAAGGGAGAAGGGGTGGGGAAGGGATGGATTAGGAATTTTGGGTTAGAAGCTGCCAACTATTATATATAGAATACATAAACAACAAGGTCCTACTGTATAGCACAGGGAATTATATTCAATATCCTGTGATAAACCATAATGGAAAAGAATAAAAAAGAATGTATATATATGTATATCTAAGTCACTTTGCTGTACAGCAGAAATTAATACAATACTGTAAATCAACTATAATTCAATCAAAAAATAAAAAAGGGGTTTCCCTGGTGGTGCAGTGGTTGACAGTCCGCCTGCCGATGCAGGGGACGTGGGTTCGTGCCCCGGTCTGGGAGGACCCCACGTGCCGCGCAGCGGCTGGGCCCGTGAGCCATGGTCGCTGAGCCTGCGCGTCCGGAGCCTGTGCTCCGCGACGGGAGAGGCCACGGCGATGAGAGGCCCGCATACAGCAAAAAAAAAAATCAAAATTAAAAATTAAAAAAATAAAAATTAAAAAAATTTTAGAAAGAATAAAAACACTCATTCTTTATCAGGTCTAATTAACATGCAAGCACAGAACAGAATGGTGGGCTGGTCACAAAGGATATCATCACCTATCTGAAATTTACAATTCATCCTCTTCTGCGCGACTAAAATTTCAAAGTAGAATTAGCTTCAAGAATGTGCCACTACATTTCTGTGCTCACATTTTGTGAATTAAAAAAATCATCAATCAACAAATTCTAAGACTTAGTATCTGCTTCTCCTCCCCTTCTCTAGTAGGCTTTCGGTGAACTGGAATGGAAGAAGAGTCTTTTGTTTATCCCTGGCACTTCAAAAGGGATGATTTAAGTCCCTATCTTACAACTTAGATGTAAAAGGATTCAGTACTTTTTAATGATTAATCAATGCAGTTTGCACTTTAGAAGAGCCTCTGAAGAACATTTATTTCATTGTGATAATGATGTAAATTAGTTTTTACCTGTAAGCAGACTAGTGATAACTTGGGTTTATTTTCATTTTAAAATATCAATGCTAGCACAATTCAGGATCCGCAGACAGAAAGAACATTCTATCTGGAGTCGGAAGGCTTAATCACGTACAGAGAAACTACCGTGTGATCTCTTACGTCTCAATTTCTTCATGTGTAAAGGAAGTAAAAACTATTTCACACTATTGTTCATTCCATAAATATTTATTGAATACTCACTAAGTGCCAGGCACTGCTCTAGATACTAAAGACAAAATGATGAACATAAGTCTCTGTTGTCATGGAACAGAGACTTACATTCCAGAGGGAATGCTTACATTCCAGAGGGAAATAGACATAAACAAACAAACAAAATAATTTTAGCAGCTAACAAGAAATGCTATGAAAAAATAAAACAAGACCATTGTGCTAGTGACTGACAGTGAGGTCTACTTTAGATGGTTGTTAAGGAAAGACTTCTCTGAGCAGTGACGCCTAAATGAAGACCTGTACACCAACAAGGAATCAGCCATGGTACAGCCATGGGGTAATATCAGTTCCAGGAAGCCAGAATATATATGCAAAGGCCTGAGGCAGGAACAAGTTTGAGGTGTTTTAGGAACACACAAAAAAAGCTAGAGTGGATAGAGAGTGGTGAGCAAAAGGTTTACTGTAGAAAGGTAAGTGGAGAAAGATCATAAAGCCATAAGTCATAGTAAAGAGTTTGGATTTTTTTCCTATAGTCTAATATTAGAGAATTTTAAGCAGGGGGAAAAACATGATCTTTTTTTTTTTTCATTTTTTTTAAAGATCACTTGGGCTGTTGATAGAAAATGGACTTTAGAGCACAAAAAGGAAACAAAGAGAACAGTTATAAGGTTTTTGCGATAGACCAAGTGAGACATTATGGTGATTTATATGCGATAGTGGTAGCAAGAAAAAATGGGAGAAGTTATGAGGCTTAATGAGGCAATGTATTTGACAATATTAGAAAATACCTATGACAATGATTAATATAGTAGAGGCTTGTGGCACACTGTATTTTCCAAAAATGGCCTATAATAGTATTTCTCATCCCACAAGCTCTTCTAGAACTTTGCCACTCCCTCATTAAGAAGTGGAGTCTTTTGGGGCTTCCCTGGTGGCGCAGTGGTTGAGAGTCTGCCTGCCAATGCAGGGGACACGGGTTCGAGCCCTGGTCTGGGAAGATCCCACATGCCGCGGAGCAACTAGGCCTGTGAGCCACAACTACTGAGCCTGCGCGTCTGAAGCCTGTGCTCCACAACAAGAGAGGCCGCGACAGTGAGAGGCCCGCGCACCACGATGAAGAGTGGCCCCCGCTCGCCGCAACTAGAGAAAGCCGTCGCACAGAAATGAAGACCCAACACAGCCAAAAATAAATAAATAAATTTATAAAAAAAAAAAAAAAAAAGAAGTGGAGTCTTTTGTTTGTGGGTGGGTCTTTGTAACTGCCTTAACCTAGCAGACTGGGTGGGACATAATACAAATTATTGTACATTCTCTTCCAGCATCACAAACAGCATGGGAATCTTAATCTCCCAAAGCCAGATGACTGAGATCTCATTACGTAAGGATGAAGGGAAAGTGATATCCTTTGTTCATTTTGCTACTTGAAGAAATGCAATACAAAATGGTACAACAAATTATATAGAAAACTTTTAATAAAATGCTCTTAGGTTGTAGAATATCATGTATAAAATGATTCCATTTGTACAAAATATACATAAATGTGTATATAAGCACAGAGTTGCTAGGAAAGCTATTCTCCAAAACACAGCTAGTAGGATTTCCGGTAGAACTTTCCTTCCTTCTACCTAATACAGTTTTCGCTATTGTTTCAATTTTTAAAAATTAAGATTATGTTGTCATCTCTTCAAGAACAATAAAACTATTTTTAAAGCTTTAAAATAAAGAGTAATGTCAAATTCTGCAGACAGAGCGATATTAAAACTAAGGGTAAAAAGCACCCACTGGGTTTAGCAACAAAGCTATCATTGGAGACCTTTGCCAGGATTTTCAGTGAAATCTGGAGGTAAAAAGATTGCTGTAAGGTAAATGCAAGATGGATGAATAAAGACAGACAATGTAGAAGACTCTTCCAATAGGTTCACCTATCCTGAAGAAGAGAGGTTAGGATAGTATTTCCAGGGAGACACAGAATTAGCAGAGATATTTTTCAACTTGGGAGAGATACAGTCCATGTTAATTTGTTAATGAAAAAGCCAGTAGATCCTAAAATTCATATAGAAATTCAAGGAAACCAGAATAGCCAAAACATCTTGAAAAAGAACAAAGCTAAAGTCCTTACACTTCCCAATTTCAAAACTTACTACAAAGCTACAGTAATTGAAATAGTGTGACACTGGCATAAGAATAGACATAAAGATCCATGGAATAGAACTGAGAGTCCAGAAATAAGTCTTCACATGGTTTATGGTTAACTGATTTTCAACAAGAGTGTCAAGACAATTCAATGGAGAAAAAATAGTGTTTTCAATATATGGTGCTAGAATAACTGGTTACCCACATGCAAAAGAATAATAAAAATAATAAAGAATATAAAGTTTTTTAAAAATAATGTGACCCTTAGCTCACACCATATACAAAAATTAATTCAAAATGGATCAAAGATCTAAATGCAAGAGCTAAAACTAAAAAACTCTTAGAAGAAAACTTGGGAATAAAACTTTGTGACCTTAGATTAAGCAATGGTTTTCCAGATATACCACCAAAAGCACAAGCAACAAAAGATAAATTAGAGTCAAATTAAAAAATTTTGTGCTTCAAAGGACACTATCAAGAAAGTAAAAAGACAACCCACAGAAAGGGAGAAAATATTTGAAAATCAGGTATCTCATAAGGGACTTGTACCTAGAATATATAAAAAATTCTTACAACAAAGACAACCCAATTTAAAAATGGGCAAAGGACCCAAATAGATATTTCTCTTAATAAGATTTACAAACAGCCATTAAGCACACAAAAAGATGCTCAACATCAATAGTCACCAGGCAAACACAAATCAAAATATAGTAAGATACTACTTCACACCCACTAGGATGGCTATAATCAAAATGACAGACAATAACAAATTGTTGGCAAGGATGCAGAGCAACTGGAACCCTTATACCCCTAGTGGGAATGTAAAAAGGTGCAGCTGCTTTGGAAAACAGTCTGGCAGTTCCTCAAAAAGTTAAACAGAGTTACCGTATGACCTGGCAATTCCACTCCTAGATATATATCCAAGAAAAATGAAATATATTTGGAGATATATATCCAAATATATATCCACTCCTAGATATATATCCAAGAAAAATGAAAACATATGTCCACACCAAAACTTACGTACACAAGCGTTCACAGTATCATTAATCATAATACCCAAAATGTGGAAACAACTGAAATGTTCATCAGCTAATGAACGAATAAATAAAATGTGCAATATACATATAACAGAACATGCAGCAATAAAAAGCACTGATATATGCTACAATATGGATGGACCTTGAAAACACCATGTTAAATGAAAGAAGCCATATTAGAATTATATAAAGAATACTTTAATAATATGATTCTATTTATATGAAATGTCCAAAAGAGGCAAATCTACAGAGACTGAAAGTAGATTAGTGGTTGCCTAGGGCTAGGGGTGAAATACTGGAAGTGACTGTTAATAGAAATAGGGTTTCTTTTAGGGGTAATGAAAATTTTCTAAAATTGATTGTGGATATGGTTATACACTTCTGTGAATAAACTAAAAATAAAAAGCTCATTGAACTGTATCTTTCAAAGAGATGGTATATGTATTAATATCTCAATAAAAAATGAAAAGCACCAGGCAACCTAAAAATTTACTAAAATTTTCCATATGAAATTGTTACAACTATGATGTTTAGTTGTTATACGGCAAAATAAATATTCTTAAAATAAACAACAAAAGTCTGTACATAGAAAGGAAGAAGTTGAAGACATACAGGAGAGAGGGAGGAAAGCAGAAAAAGGAGAAAATCTATAGACTGAGATCCTCAAAAAATGTGTGAGCAGATGAAATCCAGAACACCCAAGGATTACCTCTTCCATCATGACAAAGAAGGATAGGCAGGAAAGTAAGTATACCAACAGGTGGGAGTACGAGCAGTTGAGAGTGTTTCCACCAAATGGACTCTATTGTCTCTGGGAAGCATGGCATCTTCTACAAGTGATGGAGGAAAGAGGAGGATTGAGAGAGACTGTAGAGATAGTTGCCAGAGTGACAAACCAAATATTCACCCAATATTTTATTTGCCCATCTGTGCCATAAGAGTAATGCTAAAATAAATTAAATTAAATAAGTGGACAATCTTAGGATGAAAGCTTAATGTGAACAAAACTCTGGGACACAGAATATCAACTTTCATAATAATCTTTGTCATGTGAATGGGAAAAAATTAATTATGAATACCTCAAAATACTTTCCTTGAATATGATTCCATTTATATGATTCCATGTATCATGTAAACTTAACTTTTGCAAAAAAACTCTCCAGAAAGTGGGCATAGAGGGAACCTACCTCAACATAATAAAGGCCATATACGACAAACCCACAGCAAACATCATTCTCAATGGTGAAAAACTGAAAGCATTTCGTCTAAGATCAGGAACAAGACAAGGATGTCCACTCTCACCACTATTATTCAACATAGTTTTGGAAGTCCTAGCTACGGCAATCAGAGAAGAAAAAGAAATAAAAGGAATACAAATTGGAAAAGAAGTAAAACTGTCACTGCTTGCAGGTGACATACTATACACAGAGAATCCTAAAAATGCCACCAGAAAACTACTAGAGCTAATCAATGAATTTGGTAAAGTTGCAGGAAACAAAATTAATGCACAGAAATCTCTTGCATTCCCATACACTAATGATGAAAAATCTGAAAGAGAAATTAAGGAAACACTCCCATTTACCACTGCAACAAAAAGAATAAAATACCTAGGAATAAACCTACCTAGGGAGACAAAAGACCTGTATGCAGCGAACTATAAGACACTGATGAAAGAAATTAAAGATGATACAAACAGATGGAGAGATATACCATGTTCTTGGATTGGAAGAATCAATATCGTGAAAATGACTATACTACCCAAAGCAATCTACAGATTCAATGCAATCCCTATCAAATTACCAATGGCATTTTTTATGGAACTAGAACAAAAAGTCTTAAAATTTGTATGGAGACACAAAAGACCCCGAATAGTCAAAGCAGTCTGGAGGGAAAAAAACGGAGCTGGAGGAATCAGACTCCTTGACTGACGAGAGTATTCAAGGAAAGTAAAAGATATAAAATTTCCATATACTTCTTCCCACTGGTTCTACTTACCCTCTTAGGAGGCTTCTTTCTTTTCTTTTCAGGGCATTTAGATTAGATACAATTTTTCTTCTGTTCCTTTTACAATTCTAAAACTACTATATTAAGATTTGGATTATTACTATGTACCATGTAAGCTTAATAAAAATCATATTTGATATATTCAAAAACAGTTTATTTAGAAAAGTATAAATTCACTTTTAATTGTTTGATGTGAGTGGTGCTGATATCTTTCTAGGAGAATCTGAGACTCCCTCCTTTACATCTTTGCAAGAGAAACACATATACTTAAGCTCTTCAAAAACCTAAAATCCAAGAATTAGATGACAGATTTATTTTTTAATCACCTTCCAGACATTGCTAAGGATTGCCAAATAACATTTAAATGTGTTTAGGTTACCAGTGGTTTTGAAATTCAAAGTCACTATGAGTCTGTTTCAGTCAGCATGTAACAGCAAAGAACATATTATTTCTCTAATGATTCCTTTTACAAAGACTACCTTGACTGGCCCTGATAACTTACTAACTCACTATTTCTAACATTCTCTCCAAAGTGTTATAAAAACAATACAAATCAAGAAATAGTGTTAAATATTTATGGGTAATGACTAAACAAATCATATTTTATAATCTCAACTAGTTCCTTATACAACCTGATTAATCTTCAACATGTCCCTAGTTATTCCTTTTTCCAGTTCCCATGGCCATTGATCTAAATGTTTACTACATTCCTTAAATCTTGACTCTACTCTCATTTTTAACATGGACCCTGCTTCCTATCCCTACAACATTTAAGCATACTCCTACCTTAGAAACCCCTTCCCCTCAATTCCATATTCTTCTCTGCCTCTTTCACAATGAAACATCTTGAGTAATCTACACTCATTTTCTCCACTTCTTACCTCCTATTTAGTCTTCAAACCACTCTAATCTGGCTTCCACACCCACGACTCCATGGAAACTTCTCTCTTTGAGGGCGTCAGTGATGTTCAAATTGATCAATCCAATGGATATTTTTAAGATTTCATCTATTCAATTCTCTCAATAGTATTCAAGGCAACTCACTATTCCCACCTTGACTGCCACATTCTTCTGGTTTTTCTCTGATACCTCTGGCTGTCCCTTTTCACTCTCCTGTGCAGGCTCTTTTCTCTGCCAATCCCTTAAATATGACTGTGATGGCTTAAAATCCCTCCACAAATTCTTTGACACTCCTTTCAAAAGGTAGAGCCTAATTCTCCTGCCCATGCCTAAAATTCCCATCCCCATGAGCATATGAGCTGAACTTAATGATTCGTTTCTAATGAACAGAATAAGTCAGAAGTGATGTCCTCAGACCAGGTCATACTAAGCACTTTTGCTTCCTCCTGGCTCTCACTTGGATTACTCCTTCTGAGTGAAGCCAGATGCTCTATCATGATGACACTCATGTAGCCTAACGGAGAGGTTGGCTGGTGAGGAACTGAGGCCACCTTCCAACAGCCAGCAAGAAACTAAGGCTTTCTGCCAACAGTCGTGATTGTGAGTCATCTTGGAAGCAAATCCTCCAACTCCAGTCAAGCCTTTCAGGTGACTGCAAACCTAGCCAATGTCTTGACTGTAACTTCATGAGAGACTCTGAGGCAGAACCACCTAGCTAAGTCACTCCCAAAGTTCTGAGCCACAGAAACTATGCAATAATAAATATTTGTTTTAAGTGGCTAAAATTGTGGGTAATTTGTTACAACGCAATAGATATCTAATCCAACGGTGTTTCTCAGTGTTCTATTCAAAGCTCTCTATTATTCCCACTCACTCTCTCAACTCTCCATTTGTGTAAAGCTAATATTTACCTGTAACCCAGATTTTTTCCTAAGTTCCAGACTACACAATATCTTTACATCAATTTCAACATGCCCCAAAGCAACCACCTTTCTCACCTCAACCTATACTTCTTATCCTTCCTATCATCATTCATTAAAGGAAATCTAAAATCCTGGATTTCATCAGACTCCTCCTCCCCTTTCACTCACATCCAATCAATCACTGAAATCCTGTCAATATGACTTCATTATTTTTCTGTAACCATAGTATTCTTTAAAGAATACAAATCTTACCTGAAGCTACTGATCAATTTTAAAACTCAGAGAGGCAACCAGACATCATGTGCCACTTGATGTACAGGTTTCCCCTGCTACCTGAAAGTACAGTGTTCCTATGAAACCTTCCTGAAATGGCATAAAGCAAAGAAGCAATAACCTTAGGACACATCTTTCTAAGGATGCACAAAATAAAACCAAGGTAAAGCAAAGATGCTCACAGACACAGTTCAAAGCTATGGCAGTTTGATGCTGTGTAGTTCCCAGGGACGGAGATTACTGGCGCCACTCTTGCTGCTTGGGGTACTCACTGCCTGTATAACAGCTCACTGCAAAAAAAAACCTCTGAATGCTATTTTTGCTTTTCACCTATTTTCCATAAAAGCAAAAATCCTCTTCGGATTTCTTCTGGTTAGCAAAAACAGGTAATAATATAGGTCTTTCCTCAAAGTGAAGTGGGGTAAAGCAAACTCTCAAAAAGCGGGAGATACCTGTAATATGTTCCACCTACAAAGTATTCCTGCCCAAAGGAAAAAAAAAAGTTAAGCTTCTAGCTCTAATTATAAGTTTATAGGAAACACGGAGGACAAAGGAACATGTATAAACATACCACAAGAATATTATCAGCAAAATTCAGAATGTAGAAAATTTACAGAATAATTTGCTGTCTTCAATCAATGAATGGCAGGACTTCCCTGGTGGCACAGTGGTTAAGAATCCGCCTGCTAATGCAGGGGACATGGGTTCAAGCCCTGGTCCGGGAAGATCCCACATGCCACGGAGCAACTAAGCCCGTGCACCACAACTACTGAGCCTGAGCTCTAGAGCCCGCAAGCCACAACTACTGCGCCCACGCATCACAACTACTGAAGCCCACATGCCCTAGAGCCTGCGCGCTGCAACTTCTGGGCCTGAGTGCCACAGCTACTGAGCCCACGTGCTGCTACTGAAGCCTGCGCACCTACAGCCCGGCTCTGTAACAAAAGAAACCACCGTAATGAGAAGCCCAAGCACCACACAAAGAGTAGCGTCTGCTTGCCGCAACTAGGGAAAGCCTGTGTGCAGCAATTAAGACCCAATGCAGCCAAAAAAAATTTTTTAATTGAAAAAAAAGCAAATGAATGACAAAGAAAAAAAGAGGGAAGGAAGACCTATAGAGTAAAAGAGACTCAGTTTTATATGTGGATCTTATTTGGAATCCTGACTCAAATAAACCAACTGGTGAGGGAGAGGCATTTGAGAAAAAAATCAAGGAAATTAAACACTGACTGGATAGTTGAAAATATTAATAAATTATTATTATTTAGTTGTAATAATGGTATTGTGATAACATTTTTTAAGAGAGAAACCTTAACATTTAGTAATACATACTGAAATATTCACAAATGAAATAATGAGTTCTGGGATCTGCTTTAAAGTAATCCAGTGGGCTAGGAAGGAGCTATTGGGAGGATTAATAAGACAAGGTTGGCCATATGTTGACATTGTACAAGCTGGATGACAGGAATTCATTTTACTATCCTCTTCTGTGTATGTTTGAAAGAAATTTTCTATAATAAATGTTTTTTTCTATAACAAAAAGTGCTTACAACACTTAAATGACTTTCCACTGCCCTGGCAGGGTAAAGTTCAAATTCCTTAGCATGGTTGATCAAGAAAGCCTTTCATTATTGGGCCCCTGCTTCTCTCTCCAGCTCCTCTCACCATTGTCCACCACACAGCCCAAACTCCAGGACTAACGAACTCCTTACTCTTGTCTCCTCGAAAAACATTTATTCCCTCTATCTCAAGCACTTTTCTCTCTCTGCTCACATGGCTAATCTCTATTCACCATTCAGGTAACAGCAAACCTACTTCTTCTAGGAAACCTTTTCTGACCCTCCAAGACAGAGTCAAGTTACCCACCTCTGCACCTCCCCAAATCCTATGCTTCCCTTATCACAGCTCTTACCTGATGTACACAGCAGTAGACTCTAGGTATCACGAGACTATGGACTATATCCATCTTATTTACTATTTTAACCCTTCTTCTTAGCATAGTGCCTGGCACACAGTACATAATCAATAAACATTTGATAAATTTACAAAAGGCACGACCTCCATTAACTTTCTAACCTTCCAACTCCTCACATATCTATATCTCACATAATCTATATCACGCATCCATGTCTCCCTCAATTTTCTTTCCTTTCTTGTCTTCCTTTGTGATCATGATTCACCTAAACGGTTGGCTGTCCACACAGTGTTCCCAAATTTATATCCTTAGCCCTCTCTGGGCATCTCACCTAATAAAAATTCAACAAATTCTGTGCTATAATCTAACAGATCTTCATCTCCAGGCCTGACCTATGGCTCCAAATACCTTCTGGACTCAATCTCCTGTTATCTCCCTACACACCTTTACACTGAAGCTGCTCAGAAATTCTCAATATCTTAATGCATTTTATGTTCTCAAGTTTCCCAATTTGTACATATTTCCCACTGCCTGAAATGCCCTTCTTCTCTTCTACCTTTAAGTCTCGGCTCAAATGTCTCTCTAGCCTTTTTTAGGCAATGTGCCCACAGCAGTCTACTCTTACTTCTATTGTAGAATTTACCATATTGTTTTGAAATTATGCTTAGCTGTCTGCTCTGCTAGATTGTGAGTTCCTAGATGGAAGGGACTCTCTCCTTCATGCTTGTACCTCCAACGTATATAGTAAAGTGCCTATTAAAAAGTCCCAGATAAATGCTTGCTGAATGAATAATTGTTTTTAATAATTAAAAGACTGAGCTTGAGCTGAAAAGATTGCCTAATTCTACTTTTCTAAAGAAGGTAATCAGTTTCTCTGTTCCTGTATTGGTCAGAATAATATACAAAACTCTTTTGCAAAAACTGAAAATTTATGTATTATGAAAATAAAAGAAATGTAAAGTAAAAAGACCATCCATTCCCAGAAGATAGGTTTGGGTCTGGGCCCAGGTCCAGAAGAGAAGATCCAGGCTAAGGTGAGGTTTGGGTGAATCTATTTAGTTCACAGCAATTCCTGTGATCCTTTCCAACCCTGAGATTATCCCAATATCAATTCTTGGTACAGGCTGACTCTAAAACAAGGCCAATTTAGTTTAGTCCAGGGTTTTCATGGCCACCCTAGAATAGGCCTGCAACCACAGAGCCAGACCAGAGCCCGAGTGATTTGGGAAACAAGGAATAGAGTAACTTGCTATTTACTGCTCTGGTTAAAATGTTGTGCAACTAATTCAGATACTCCTCCTAGAAGATGCAGATCCAAGTTAACAGCCACATGCAAATCATTAAGATGTACCTTCATCCTTCCAAATCCTAATGTACTGAAACAATGTCCAAGTGTACAGAATTCATTGCCAACATTCAATGTTTCCTATTTTCTCTTTAGGTGAATACTTATCCTTTTCCCATGTCTTTTTCTTTTTCCCCCCGTACGCGGGCCTCTCACTATTGTGGCCTCTCCCGCTGCAGAGCACAGGCTCCGGACGCGCAGGTCCAGCGGCCACGGCTCACGGGCCCAGACGCTCCGCGGCATGTGGGATCCTCCCGGACCAGGGCACGAACCCGTGTCCCCTGCATCGGCAGGCAGACTCTCAACCACTGCGCCACCAGGGAAGCCCCTTTTCCCATCTTTACTGGACCTCCTCTAATTTGGGATTGAGTATCATTTTATTTTCACAAGATCATTTTATTTTACAGTATTTCTCTGTGGTTTAGCTGCTGGCAAATACTTTAACACCAAAGAACAAGAAAAAAAGCTTCTAAATATCCATTAGTGAGAAATATGATACCTCCTTCTGCTGGCAGGGATGATGTTTTTATAGTCTAATCTCAGAAGGGAGGATAAGTAATGGGGTGGGGGAAGGTGGCAGGGAAGAAGTATAATTTAAAAAACCGTATTTAGCCAGTAAGACAAGGAGAGATTTGTCGAGATATTCAGAAAGTAAAAGGGCAAGGAGGCAGAAAAAGGATATGACAAAGGAAGAAAAACAGGAAAAAAAGAAGATTCTGTCTGCGCTAGGAGTTCCCAAGAACCCCAGCTTGGGGCCTCTCCAGCGTGACCCTAGATTCAGACCCACACAAAGTTGGGATTTGTAGAGTAACTTCATTCCATAGTGCCACTCACTGAAATTACTCTACCTTGAATAGGCTGGAAAGGTTCAAAAGGATTTTCTGATTATCACTTCTACTGAAACCCAATATTACTCTTCATTTATCTGAACTATGGGATTTCATAATTCCAGAGTTTTCAGGATACAATGTTCATTTGCCTCTCTTTCATGGCTACCTAAAGATAATCTTGAACAATGTATTTAAACTTCATTCAGGTTTGGTCTTTTTTTTTCCCTTTAAAAATTATGTAAAGAAAGGAAGTTGATGTTGAAAGTTATACTTGTTACTCCTGCAGGCTTGTCTTTAGTAACTCAAAGATTGCATTTTTCTCCTTCCTGTAGTGAAAGTGAAGTGTAATGGAAAAAGTAAAAAAGCCAGTTATTTAGAACCCTGATAACACTGCTTACTGCTAGCTCTGTGATCTTGAGCAAACGGCTTAAAAGCCAGGAGCCTCAGATTCCAAAACTGTAAAATGGGGATAATGAATACCTACATTGCAGAATTATCGTGAGTAAAATGAATTAAGGGAACCACTAGACTAGAAGATAAGCTCCACAGAAAAGGAATGATGAATATATTGATCTCTGTTGATTCTTGCTCACGTGCACACGCGTGTGCACACACACCCACACACCCCTAGCCTAAAGCAATAACAATTAACATGTAGTAGGCGCTCAGTAAATATTGTTTAAATTAACGAAAAAATACTAGCGTCCCCATTTCTCTCATTGACATTAACCCTCCTTCCATAATCAGAATTTGTTTTCCTTCTGTCTTCTATTATTTTCCAAAGTCTTCAGGACATTCTATTTTGTTCTTTTAAGAGGCTTCTTCCCTCTCATTGGCTATTATTAACTAGACCATTAACCATTCAGAGACAGTACTTTTGGAAGTAATTTCTCTAATTCCACCCACCTTCCATTTCTAATGCGTCGGGGGTGGAGGGATAGTCAGAACATAAGATTCATAGCAATTCATGGACCTTCCCACGGCCACTGATTCGTGTTTAACGACACTGAAGCCCTTAACTCGGCCCTTCCCGGGATATAACTTTCAGGAGACATCGCACTATCCAGTCTCTCTTCGCTAACAAGAGAGTCCTGTGTAGGAAATCCTCCGCTCTCAAAAGTTAAGGCGTCGGTCACGCTCGCCTGCCGCGGAATGGAGGCGGGAGTCCTGTGAAGAGACGCTCAACTTGGGCAGACCTGCGAAGGCAAGTCACTTCAGGACCCGGCCAAGCTCGTCAGACCACTGCTCTAAGAAAGCAGCGCTCCTCAATCCCTGGAGGGAAGGTAAGGGGCGCGGCCGTTTACAGGGCCTGGGGGGACAGTACCAGATCCATGATTAACAAGGGGAAACCGCACGTACCGCGCGACCGAACCCCTCAAACCACGACTACAACCACCCACCCACCTACAACAGCACCCCACTCCACCCCCCCAACAAACACCCGACCCTAAGAAACACGGCTCGCCCCCAGCCCATAAATCATAAAGCCGGTGCCCGCTTATTGGCTGAGCCAGCATCTCTTTCACCCTCATTGGCTATTGGGGACGTAAAACCCTCCCCCACGAGGGAGCCCTCCCGTACGGCTGCACCCCCAAGCCTAGCAACCTCTTCCCAGCTACCAAAACGCCCGGTCCCCACCTCCACCCAGGGATCGCGACCCCCGAGGCGCTCGGGGCTTTGCCTCCGAGGACTTACTGTGTAATAGGAGAGCAGCCCTGCATTGTAGTCCAGCACGAACCAACGGTACTGCCAGCCCTTCATTACGTTAGTCCATTTACTCAGCGGCCCTTCCATGATGGACGCCATCTTGGGAGCCGCCAATGACAACAAATTGCCTGACGTCAATCGCCTATAAGGCATTCGGCACGCGGTGGGCGTGGCCGTCGCGGGCAGGGGCGGGGCCAGGGCGGGGCCAGCGGCTCCTTCTCGCCCTGGTGGACTCGCTGACCCCTGGCCCCAGCTATCAAACACAAAAAGCGATTTAAAAAAAAAAAAAAGATTTTTTGGGGAGCCTGTTGTGTGTAGGACTCCATACCTGAGATGTGAAGAACTCAAGCATGAATACTGCTGTTAAGATTATTTATTAACATAAATAATTTTACTGCCCATGATGATACCTTACACATCCATAAGATTTCACATCTGATATTCATTTAAGCAATCATTTCACAAACCCATTCATTTAATAAATACTTTTGGGGGGCTTCCCTGGTGGCGCAGTGGTTGACGGTCCGCCTGCCGATGCAGGGGACACAGGTTTGTGCCCCGGTCCGGGAAGATCCCACATGCCACGGAGCGGCTGGGCCCGTGAGCCATGGCCACCGAGCCTGCGCGTCCGGAGCCTGTGCTCCGCAACGGGAGAGGCCACAACAGTGAGAGGCCCGCGTACCGCAAAATAAATAAATAAAATAAAATAAAACAAATACTTTTTGTTTTGTACTAGATACTCTTAGGCTTTAGGGATTCAGCAGAGACTTCATGATGCGAACAGGAAATAAATAGTAAATTATACAGTATGTTACAATTTGGTAATTTGGAGAAAAATTAAGCAAGGAAAGAAGCAGAGAGTAGGGGCTACAATTTTAAGTTCCCAAACAGAGAAGACCTGAATGAGAAAGTAACTTTTGAGCAAAGACCTAAAGAAAGGGAAGGAGGGAGGCTGGCAAAGGAACAGCAGATTGTTCATTGTGAGTGGAGCAGCGAGCAAGGAGAAAGTAGTTGGAGATAAGGTCAGAAAGTAAAGGGAAATCACATAGAGCCTATAAGGACAATGGAAGTATTGTCCTACATATTGAGACAATGTCTGAGGTCCTGGGAATGCAACGCTGAAGGAGACAGAAAGGTTCCTTGCTAAGAGCTTAAATTCAGTGATGGAAAGCAGACACTAAACAAGTAAACAAGAAAAATATCTAATAGTGATGAATGCCTTGCAGAGAATTTAAGCTGGGGTAATAGGGAGCCAATGGGTAGCTACTTTATATTAGGTGGCTGTGAGTGGTGCCTCAGGAAATGGCATTTAAATTAAGATGTGAAGGGTAAGAAAAAGGGAACTAAGAAGCAGGGCATTAGCTAAAAGTGGCTGTGAGATCAAGGGAGAGGTTTTCTTTGTCTTTAATTTTTTAATTTTTAATTTTTTGCACTTAAAAGTATTTTGTATATTCAGGTACTGTGCTGTGAATCCCTCCTCTTTGCTGATAACAGAAGCTCTAGGAGAAAGAATATCACTGAGGGAGCTAAACAGAGAACTTACTTGCTAGCTAATCAAATTGGATGAAGAGCTAAAGTAAGATCAAATTTATTATGCTTGATCTGCTTGATATCTTTTTTCTCAGTTTTATTGAGATATAATTGACATATAACATTGTGTACATTTAAGATATACATGACTTGATATATATGTATATTGTGAAATGATTACCATACTACATTTAGTTAACATCCATCACCCCACCCCATAATTTTTTTTCATGTGATGAGAACTTTTAAGATCTACTCTCTTAGCAACTCTCAAATATACAATACAGTATAGTTAACTATAGTCACCATGCTTTACACTACATTCCCAGAACTTATATATCTCATAACCAGAATTTTTAATCTTTTGACCAACTTTTAGTTTGATGTAGTCCCACTTGTTTATTTTTGCTTTTGCTGCTTTGTGCTTTAAGTGTCATGTCCAAAGAAATCATTGACCAGACCTATTTCAAGAAGCTTTCCCCTGTTTTCTTCTAGAAGTTTTATGGTTTCAGGTCTTACAATTAAGTCTTTAATCCATTTTGAGTTAATTGTTGTGAGTGGTTTAAAATAAGGGTCTAGTTTTATTCTTCTTCATATGAATTTTCCCAGCACCATTTATTGCAAAGACTACCTTTCCCCCACTGAATGAGCCTTCTTGGCTCCCATGTCAAATATTAGTTGACTGTATATGCATGGGTTTATTTCTGGGCTCTTGATTCTGTTCCACTGATCTATATATGTTTTTAATGGCAGTGTCATACTGTTTTGATTACTATATCTTTGTAATATAGTTTGAAATCAGAAAGTGGGATGCCTCCAGCTATGTTACTCTTTCTCAGGATTGCTTTAGCTAAGCAGACTCTTTTGTGGTTTCAAATGAATTTCAGGATTTTTTTTTTTCTATTTCAGTAAAAAATGCCACTGGAATCTTGAGAGAGATTGCATTGAATCTATAAGTGGCTTTGGGTAATATGAACATTTTAACAATATTAATTCTTCCAGTTCATGAACATGAAATAGCTTTCCATTTATCTGTGCCTTCTTCAATTTCTTTCATTAATATTTTATAGTTTGCAGTGTACCGATCTTTCACCTCCTTGGTTAGATTTATTCCTAAATATTTTATTGTTTTTTGTTTCTGTTGAAACTGTGTCCCATAGGGTTAACAGAAGCTGGAGCCTAAACAGAAATCCTTGATTGTATCTTACAGAACAGCAGATAAGGAAACAACTTGTTAGTAACCCCACTGTTTGTAACCTGCCTTTACTGATTAAGTCTGCTGTCAGTTTGTTTGATTTTTTTTTTTTCCTTTCTCTAACTGCATACCCTCCAAGCTTCACATAGCCTAGGTAATATATCACTGTACTTCTTAACCATCCCTACAGATAACCTTCTGACAAATGGGTCACTACAATAACAGGAGCTTAAGTTGTTTTCCAGAAATTTGGAGTCAGCTCCTGCCCAGTTCAGACTGGCTAAGACTAGTGGGGACCACTGACCCTAAAATTGGGCCTGCTCAGAACACTGAATACCTCACCTTTTCCCTACCTCCAATCACATTTCCCCACACTGAAAACCACCCTGCTTCTTTATCCCATAAATATCACAGGCCTGTCACCCTTGGGGAGACAGGTCTGAAATTTGTTCTCCTGACTCCTCGCTTGGCTTTCTCCTGAATAAACCCTTTCTGTACTGCAAAGCTCCATGTCTCAGTTTGGCTTCCTGCAGGTCGGGCAAACAAACTTGGTTTGATAACGCTATTGTAAATGGGATTGTCATTTTTACGTTTTTTTTTCCAGATAATTTATTGTTAGTGTATGGAAACACTACTGATTTTTGTATATTGATTGTATCCTATAACTTTACTGAATTTGGCAATTAGATCTAACTTTATTTTGTGAAGTCTTTAGGATTTTCTGTATATAAAATCATGTCATCTGCAAATGGAGAAAATTTTACTTCTTCCTTTCTGATTTGGATGCCTTTTATTTCTTTTTCTTGCCCGATTTCTCTGGCAAGGACTTCCAGTACTATGTTGAATAGGAGTGGTGAGAGTGCACACCCTTGTCTTGTTCCTGATCTTTGAGTAAAAACTTTCAAGCTTTCACCATTTAGTATGATGTTAGCTGTGGGTTTGTCATACATGGCCTTTATGACATTGCAGTATATTCCTTCCATACCGAATTTGTTGAGAGTTTTAATCATGAATGAATGTTGAACTTTGCCAAATGCTTTTTCTACATTTATTGTGATGATCATATAATTTTTACTTTTCATTTTATTAATGTGATGTGTCATGTTTATTAATTTGCTTGTTGAACCATCCTTGCACCCCCAAAATGAATCTCACTTAATTGCTGTGTATGATTGTTTTGATGTGCGGTTGAATTTGATCTGCTAGTATCTTGTTGAGAATTTTTGCTTCTATATTCAGAGGGATATTGGCCTAAAGTTTTTTTGTTTGTTTGTTTTCATGTAGTGTCTGTGTCTGACTTTGATATCAAGATAGTGCTGGCCTTGTAAAATGAGTCTTGGAGTGTTCCCTTCTGTTCGGTTTTTTTGAAGGGTTGAGAAGGATTGGCATTAATTTTTCTTTGAATGTTTGGTGAAATTCACCAGTAAAAACAGGAGCTATACTTCATCCATAGTAATAAGTATGGGAGAGCAGTGAGTATGGGTTCAAATGCCATGGATTGGTAGTTTGGTGGTAGAGAAATAAATAAGCTTCTATCTGCTTTCAGTTGAGGAGAGGCTCAAAGCTTAGTGGTAGGAATGTGGACTCTAATGCCACAGTACCTAGGTTTGAATCCTCAGGCCCATTAGTTAGTAGCTATATGATATTAGGCAAGTTTTCTAACTTCTCTGTGCCTCAGTTTCTCCATCTTTAAAATGTTGATAATAAAAAGTTGTCTTCAGGATTAAATGAGCTCACACATGTAAAGACCTTAGAACAGTACCTGGTAGATACTGAACGCTCAATATATGTTAGTTTTTAGAATTTTCTGAAGAAAATGTGGCATGAAAAAAGAGGGGATGGTTTGAAAGTGTCATTTCAAAGAGTGAGAAAACAATAGAAGAGGAGTAGGATTGCTGGGCAGTGTTGCATACCCATTTAAGATTTATGGTCATGGGGACTTCCCTGGTGGTCCAGTGGGTGAGAATTTGTGCTCCCAATGCAGGGAGCCTGAGTTCAATCCCTGCTTGGGGAACTAGATCCCACATGCATGCTGCAACTAAGTGTCTGATGCTGCAACTAAGGAGTCCTCATGACGCAATGAAGATCACGTGTGCTGCAACTAAGACCTGGCACAGCCAAAATAAATAAATAAATAAATAAATATTTTTTAAAAAGATTTATGATCATGAATTTAAAGTGAGACCAGTCAACAGGGATATCAGCTTTTCTTCAGCAATGTCATGCTGTTCAGGAGTAAGCTCAGAGTATGTAGAGAGCTGGATTTATCCAAGTGAGCAAAGTGAAGGGAGAGGACAATTAAGTTCATAGTGATATCCAGGGGTGTGATTATGATTATGTACTATGAAACCTAGTTTAGGTAAGGAAGGAAGTGAGAACAGGAGGATGAGTTACCCTGGCTCTGTTATTTTGGCTGTGGGGTCTTAGGTAAGCCTTTGTAGGACTGAAATTCCTCTTCTGTAAGCATGAAGGTAATCATCTCTATCTAATTTAAGTAGTAAATAAGAATATATCTGAAGGGGATAGCAGCCAATAAAAACTACCTTCCAGTTTCCCCCTTCCTTCCTTTTCTTTGGGATAGCCTCTTTCTTAGATTTTACAGTTCAACGGTTTGTTGAAAACAAGGCACATGTTTAGCACCTTCAAGAAAGCTAAAGATGAAGAGATACAGTTCCTATCCAGTAGCTAACCAAAGGCATGAAACATTCATGCAACCGAGTGTAATACAAAGCTACTCTCTTTTCCTTTTGGATATATATATTTTTTCTCACTAATTCCACCATTTATTATCTACCTTGTGTCAGGGACTGTGCCTTGAACTGTGCCAGGAGTGTTATATATCTTATCACATTTAATCATCACAATAACCCTATGAATGTGTTAGTTTCCATATTTTACAAATAAGGAAAATGAGTTTCAAAGAGATTAACCCACTTGCCCAGTACCTGTTAGTATTAATTGGTGAGTATCTGAGTCCAATGTAAACACATGTCTATCTTTTTGCTATGCTACGTGGCCTCACCAAAAGACACTACACAGTTCTCGTAGAAACTTAATATTCCAGAAACATTATTCAGCAGAAAACCTCATGTTGCTGATGTCTTTTGGCATAAACAAAGTGTTAGGATCTTGAAATATTATTATTCAGACTGAGTTAAAAGAATTACAAAGTGTCAGTTACTACTCCTCCATTGGCTTCTTAAGAGCAGAAACCATATCATATTAATCTCTGTGGCCCTAGAAACTAGCCCAATGCCTGGCACACAGAGGTGTTTAAAATTTGTTGTTTGATCTGAATTATGTATTCTATTAAAACTAACTTACTGGGACTTCCCTGTCGGTCCGGTGGTTAAGACTCTGTGCTTCCAATGCAGGAGATGCGGGTTCAATCCCTGGTCGGGGAACTAAGATCCCACATGCCACACAGCGCGACCAAGAAAAACAAAAACAAAACAAAAAAACCCAAAAACTGACTTACTAAGTTCCAAGTTCTGTGCTAAGAACTATCACCTACATTTTCTCCTTTAATTCCAACATCAATCCTTTAAGATTTGTATTATTACACCCATTTTACAGATGAGGACGTTGGGACACATAGTTATTAAATGGCTTGCCCAAGATCACACAGCTAATAAACAGAACCAGAATTAGAATATAGGGGTTTTTTTACCTCACATTCATTCAACCCCAGCTGCAAGCTATATTTGCATTGTCTATGTGTAAATAAAGGTCTTGGACTTGACACAGGCAGCATCATCAACTTCTAAATCAGCTTTAACTTTTGTCAGGCTCACGGAGGCATCAGCAGTCTCTACTTAACTTCAAATGTCAAAACATAGGTCGTCAGGAAGAGCCAGGAGCAACGGCAGTTCTTGACTCCTAAGACCATGTCCAATTGCACAGCACTTTTTCTACATTCTACACCAAGTGTCAAACTACATGCTTTAGATCATCAGCTAAAATTAAACATGGTGGAGACACGGCAGCTCTCATTCCCACATTCCTCAGTGACTGGCCTCTCTTGGAATGAGGTGGAAGCTGAAGCAGAGCAGGAAATGAGGATCAGACTCAGAATCAGAAGGTAGAGATGATGTTTACCGTTAAACATCATACGGTTACCAAGGACAGGTAATTTATCCTGACACTTAGAATATCAATAAATGTTAAACTAAAGATGAGATTTTTAAAAGATCAGGAACTTCCCTGGCGGTTCAGTGCTTAAGACTCCGCGCTTCCACTGCAGGGTTCGATCCCTGCCCAGGTAACTAAGATCCCGCGTGCCACATGGCCAAAAAAAAAAAAAAGGATCATTTTGGTAGCAAAACTGACAACAAGGCTTCCCTGGTGGCGCAGTGGTTGAGAGTCCGCCTGCCGATGCAGGGGACACGGGTTCGTGCCGCGGTCCGGGAAGATCCCACATGCCGTGGAGCGGCTGGGCCCGTGAGCCATGGCCTCTGGGCCTGCGCGTCCGGAGCCTGTGCTCCGCAACGGGAGAGGCCACAACAGTGAGAGGCCCGCGTACCGCAAAAAAACAAACAAACAGACAGAAAACTGACAACAAATCAGAGATGGGTAAGACTGGAAGCAAGAAGACAAACTTTTAAAAAGCTAAGCAAGTAGCAGAAATAGTCTAAACGTGAACAATGGGAACAATGACAGCAGGGATGGAGAATGGGAAAGATACTGTACTGCATATTTACTGAGAAACATTTTAGAAATGAGATTTTAAAACCCACTAAACAATCAAATTAGATGAAGAGGGAATAAAGGGAGGGAACGATAAGATCACGTTTTCAAATTTGCACAACTGAATAATTATTTAAGTAATCAAGTTTTTTTTTTAAGGAAGAACAAAAACGGCGTTTCTCAATATGAAGTTACCTTCCTCTACACAGCTGTTTTGAAATGTAATTTTTTTTTTTAAGTTTCTAGAAAAACTGATTTCCAACATTTCCACAGCCAAGATTGGCGGTACAAATTGTTTCAAAATGCATTCTGTTGCTGCTGGTTTGTTGCCTTCTCTTCCTAAACTTCCCACCAACTGCTTTTTACTATTGTTGTTGTTGTCATGTTTCTTAATTGTCATTTGTTGGACATCAAATAAAACATTTACAAAATGCTGCCTTCTTAAGGGAAAACACAGAAACCTACAAAAAGTTGACCATTCCTTGCTGATTGTAGAGGAAACAGAAGATTGACTTTAAATATAGGAAAAGCAAAATAAGACAGCCTATTTTGCCTACAAACAAATCTCAGTTCTTTCCCACCCTTTCCTCCAGCCAGAGAGCAAGAAAGTGAAATATCACGTTTAGGAAAATGCAGCTATGATTTTGAGGCAGAAGCGAGCTGGGGAAGGGAGAGAAAATATTTTAGGACATCTAGACTCTGTAAGTGTTCTAAGGAGAGAAAAGGAGGAATGCATTCATCTTTTGCCCTTCCTTTCTAATGTCCCCTTGGAGACGCACATTACGGCTACCCTGGGCTTTAAACATTTCACAAACATCCTGCCCCACTGATGGAATTGACCCCTCATTCCCTTGTGCCCCACCTATTCTCTGAACAAATTTCTAACAGAGAATCTGGGACGCCTTATAGCGTCAATCATTGTGTGGTCCACAGAGACTGAATGCCCCCTAACACCACACTTGATAGTGGGTTCTTTGAAGTCTTGGTCATATGTGCATCCTCAACTTAGCTTAGGGCCTGATATGGACAATAATGAAACAGTGGAAGCCACTTAGTGGCACCAGGCAATCTGGATAAAAGGTGAGGGGAGACAAGGGAAGCTGGTTTGTTGGAAACAGTTTTTACTTATATTTTGTATTTATTTGAGTTGGTTTAGAGGAGTTAATAGAGATTAAGAGGCTAAATCTCTTGGGCCTCCTTCCTCAATAAATGTTGAGGAAAAAGTAGCTTCTCAAGACTATAATCTCCTTGAGGTCAGGGACTTATTCACCTGTATATCCCCAATGTTGAGAACACTGCCTGGGACACAGCAGCCCACACTGAATGTTTGTAAAACTGATTTGAACTGAGTTCCTTGCTTTTCTCTTGTTGCCGTTGACCCTTGAACCATGCAGGGGCAGGTGCACCCACCCTAGGCAGAGTGGAAAATCTTTGTGTAACTTTAGAGTTGGCACTCTGTATCCAAGATTTCCCCATCTGTAGCTTCAACCAACCACGGTTCGGATAGTATTGTAGTAGTCTATTGAAAAAAATCCAGGTATAAGTGGACTTGCACAGTTCAAACCCTCGCTGTTCAAGGGTCAACTGTATTCCTCTTTCCTGGAATGATCTTTCCTTTTTTCTCTGCCTGGGGAAATTTTCACTGATAATGCAAGTCTCAATTTGAATGTCAATTCCTCTTTGAGGGCTTCTTTGGACACCCACCCTATGCCAACAGCCAGACAGAACTAATCTCACCCTTTACTATGTCCCATAGCAGATTACACACTCCTCGAATACAGATAGCAGTTATCTCACAATGTCCTTAATGAGTTCATACACAATGTATTGTGATCATGTATGCGACATTGTCAGGACATGTTTTAGGAGGACAACTCTATCTGCTGGGACCAGGATGGATGCCATGCTGGAGTCAAGAAGCCCACAGTCTGTAAAAGTCTAGAGGAGAGAGGATGAAGACTAGATGAAAGCAGGAACAGAAGAGATGAAAAGGAAGATGATGGAGAGGAGAAATGTTAAGGGATTAGAGAAAGGGAGGAATCAAGGTAGACTCCAGATTTCTAGTTTAGGAACACTGAAAAAGGTGTTGGTTTGGGGGAACACAGATAAATGTAATGTTGGACATGTTGAATTTGATGTATGTGGCACATTGAGGTAGAAATAGGTGTTCAGCAGGCAAGGATATACAACTTTGGAGCTCAGGAAATAAACCTGAGCTAGAATTATACATTTGAGAGTTTTAATCCAGAGATGGTAGCTAAAGGGAATTCCCTGGCGGTCCAGTGGTTAGGACTCGGCCCTTTCACTACCGAGGGCCCAGGTTCAGTCCCTGGTCAGGGAACTAAGATCCCACAAACCTCTTGGTGTGGCCAAAATAATAATAATGATAAATAATAATAAATTAAAAATTAGAAAAAAAAAACAGAGAAGGCATGAGAAGCACTGAAATCACCCAGGGAATGTGTACAGAGGGTATGGTTCAGGAGGGAACCCTGGAGGACAGCAACGTTTAAAGAAGGGGAAAAGAAAAAGAGAGAGAGAAGCCAAGAAAAAAGATTGAGAATGAACAATTAGACTAAAGAAAGAATGAGAGGGTTTGGGGAAGGCAAGGCTGAGGAAGACTTTTTCAAGGTCATATCCAAGAAATGAAGACACCTCCTCACCTGTAGACTCTATTTATAATGTTATTGGCAGATAGAGGGGAAAATGAGGTGGGGAGACAGGGAGTAGACTAGATAGTGAACTTTGAGAAGACGATGTAGTATGAAAGGCGAGAGGGCAGAGCCCTGTGAAATGAAAAAGAATTTGCAAGTAGCAATGAGAGCCTAGCTGAGTTTAAGGATACAAACTATCAGCAGCACTCATTTATCTGATTGTGGGACTTTTTTTGTTCCCAGCAATTCTTAGTAACTTGACTGTAAGAACAGAGGAGGCACATAATTGGAATTATCCAAGGTTGAGGGGATTTAGAGGGTAGGTATGACAAAAGGACTGGGAAGAAAGGAGTTGAGAGTATTGGTTGAGTACAAGTTGAGAGGTCTTGAGATCTTAGGCTGATTGTGGCAGAAAAGGAGGATAGATTAGGAGAAAGGAGTCTAGAGGATCTCCTCTGAGGTTTGAGAGGTTTAGTGGGATTAAGAGAGTTTAGAGGAAAGAAGCTTATAATCAGAGGAGTTTCAGGTTTCAGCTGTGGAACTGTTCCAGGTAATAGAAGGGTAAGGATATAGCCACGGGAGTGGAGAGTTGAAGTGTGTGGAGAGGTATAGAAGTCAAGGAATTGTGAGGCCATGATGCTGGAAAGTTCATTTACATGGAAGTTGAAATTACCCATTTGATGACAGGGGTTGAAGCTGAGACGAAAGCTGTGGGATAGGGGCCAGGACTTTTTTTTTTTTTTTTTTGACTGCATTTGGTCTTCATTGCTGCACGTGGGCTTTCTCTAGTTGTGTTGAGCGGGGGCCACTCTTCATTGTGGTCCGCGGGCTTCTCATTGCAGTGGCTTCTCTTGTTGCGGAGCATGGGCTCTAGGTGTGCAGGCTTCAGTAGTTCTGGCACGCAGGCTCAGTAGTTGTGGCTCATGGGTTCTAGAGCACAGGTTCAGTAGTTGTGGCGCATGGGGTTAGTTGCTCCGCAGCATGTGGGATCTTCCCGGACCAGGGATTGAACCCTTGTCCCCTGCATTGGCAGGCGGATTCTTAACCACTACACCACCATGGAAGTTCAGGGACCAGGACCTTACTGAAGGAAGTTGCTCAATGACAACAATGATAAAAGGAGACTCTTCTGTGATTCCCAAACTTCCCAAGGGGCCTAAGCAAAAGACTAAAGAGGCTAGGTTGAGTTTTATAAATTATTTGTGGATATCAGTTAACTATGATATCCCTTCACATGACCAGCATGGATTTTCTTCAGTTGCTGCAGCAATACAATGTCAAGAACTTCTGGGAATTTATTGGTAAGGAAATAATCAGAGATTTATGTGCAAGGATCTTGTTTGTAGTACTGAAACCCTGAAAACAGCCTATATACCCAACAATATGGAAAATATTAAATAAGTTATAATAGATCTGTATGATGGGCTGAAGTATAGTCGTTAAAAATTGAGATATAGTGATAAATGAAAAAATTATAATAAAAATCATAATATGTATAAAATGGTTAAAAATTATATATATATATATATATATATATATGGGTCATACAGTAGTTCTATTTTTAGTTTTTTAAGGAACCTCCATACTGTTCTCCATACCCTGAGAAAACCATAATTCAAAAAGAGACATATACCACAATGTTCATTGCAGCACTATTTACAATAGCCAGGACATGGAAGCTACCTAAGTGCCCATTGACAGATGAATGGATAAAGAAGATGTGGCACATATATACAATAGAATATTACTCAGCCATAAAAAACAAAATTGAGTTATTTGTAGTGAGGTGGATGGACCTAGAGTCTGTCATACAGAGTGAAGTAAGTCAGAAAGAGAAAAATAACATATGCAAACACATGTATATGGAATCTAAAAAAAAATGGTTCTGATGGACTTAGGGGCAGGACAGGAATAAAGATGTAGATGTAGAGAATGGATTTGAGGACACAGCAGGGGATGAGGAAGGGTAAGCTGGGATGAAGTGAGAGTGGCATGGACATATATACACTACTAAATGTAAAATAGATAGCTAGTGGGAAGAAGCTGCATAGCACAGGGAGATCAACTTGGTGCTTTGTGACCACCTAGAGGGGTGGGATAGGGAGGGTGGGAGGGAGACACAAGAGGGAGGGGATATGGGGATATATATAGCTGATTCACTTTGTTATACAGCAGAAGCTAACATAATGTTGTAAAGCAATTATACTCCAATAAAGATGTTAAGATTATATATATAGTATGATTCTAATTTTATTAAAAATGTGCATATCTTCCCAGAAGACTATAAGGATATACAGGGACTTCTCTGGTGGCACAGTGGTTAAGAATCTGCCTGCCAATGCAGGGGACATGGGTTTGAGCCCTGGTCCGGGAAGATCCCACATGCTGTGGAGCAACTAAGCCCATGCGCCACAACTACTGAGCCTGCACTCTAGAGCCTGCAAGCCACAACTACTGAGCCTGTGTGCCACAACTACTGAAGTCCGTAAGCCTAGAGCTCACGCTCCGCAACAAGAGAAGCCACTGCAATGAGCAGCCCGCGCACTGCAATGAAGAGTAACCCCCGTTTGCCGCACCTAGAGAAAGCCCGCACGCAGCAGCGAAGGCCCAACGCAGCCAAAAATAAATAAATAAATTTTTTTATTTAAAAAAAAAAAAGGATATACAGAAAAACATCTGTAGTCAGTTTGTGGGATTGTGGTTGATTATGTTTTTCTTTATAATTCTTTTGTCTTTTCCAAATTTTCTACAGGTAACATTGTATTTATAATGAGAAAAAATGCCATTTTGTGAAGGAGGAAAAAAAGATTACAATAAAAAATACCAGGTATTTTTTATGCCAGCTCTGAATTTTCCAGGTATTTGTCATCTATAATCATAATATGCCTGCCTTCTTGAGGAGCTGGAATAAACCAGCATCACAGTTCAAGCAGTGATATCCTATCAGGTCCTGCCAGAACAGCCTTCTACCCCAATCAGGAGCCCTGCAGAATTCCTCATTCTCTATCTGTCTAGGTCTCCACATGAGCTGACACGACATGTCAACTGCAAACTTGGAGATAAGTCACTGCAGCCAAACATTTGCAGTGTATTCATTCACTTTTTTCAGGAAGTAGCCTTCCCTAGCACCAGTTCTGAGTCAAGCCCTGGACCAAGTGCTGAGGACAGAGATCAGTCATGCATGGTTCCTGCCCTCAAGGAACACGATGTGTTGCTGCAGAGGACAATTCATGCTAAACCAGTGGTGAGGAAGGGTGCTATGGGAGCACAGGGGAGACACATAAGCCAGTCTATTGACAGGGTAGAGTGTATCAGTCTGCACAGGAAACAGATGGCCTTTCCTTTCCATGTCCACTGCTACCACCTTGGTTCAAGCCTGCACCATTTCATGCTTGGATCATTATCATAGCTTGGAGTTATCAACTCCACTCTTGCTCCCTTCAGCCTGGCCTTCACACTGACTGTGGGAGCCATTCATATTTCTAAAGAAAAGATAAAATTTAATTCCTTACTTTTCAGTCTTACTCTTAGAGTCACTCCTCTACCCATGTCCAAATATGACACTAGTTTCCTAAATTCATTTCATTGTTGATCTGTGTGACATCTTTGCTATTTCTGCCCCCTCTGTGTTAAATGTCTTTCCTCCTCTGTGTTTGTCTAAAAAATACCCACTCATTTTAGGGTTTCTGCTAAAGTGTCTGTCATGTCTTTTACAAAGATTTTCTTTTTTTTTTTAAGACTACCCCGCCCCCTCCACCTATGAAGATGTTCTTGATTTCTCCCACAACTAGTTAGATTATCATTCCCTCATTTGAATGACTACTATAGCACTTGTAACACTTTCTTGCATTTATTGGTTTACGCATCTGCCTTTTTCATTAGATTAGAAACTCTCTAAGGGCAGGAGTTTTTTATTTTATTCATCTCAGTATCCAAAGTACCTAGCCCAGGAGTTGGCAAACATTTTCTGTAAAGTGCCAGATAGTAAATATTTTAGGCTTTGCAGACCAGACACTCTCTATCACAACTACTTAACTCTGCCATTGTAGGGCAAAAGTATAAATGAATGGGCATGGCTGTGTTACAATAATACTTTATTTACAAAAATAAGTAGCAGGACAGATTTGCCTTTGAACCATAGGTTGCTGATCCCTGACCTAGTGTATGATGGACTTACAATAACTACTTAATGAATTTCTTTCGAATGTAGAATGAAGGGGTAGAGGCAAGATTTATATCCCATTACATTCTGTAGTAGATGCTAATGGTTTCTTGTCCATTTTTTCTTGGCATTCACGTCTACACACTGAAAGCCACTTACAGGGAATACTTGCAGCTCTTTGCCTGAAGGTTTTACTTTTTTAATTTTTTTTTTCTGTCCAGAGAACATACTTGGCCCATGGGCAGAGCAAGCTAGGCGTTTCAGAGATTTAATGTCACAAGAAGCAGTTTTTAACTCAATGATGGATGGCAAGTTGGTGGTTAATACCTCAACTTCCTCACCCCTCCATTGAGACACCCTGAATGTGTCTTATACTGTGTCGCAGAGTCCCCCAGCATAACTGAGCTCCAGTGGGCTACCATGGTAACTAGCTTGATAATGTATATATTTTTGACTTTCTTCACTCCCCTGTCTCACTACCCTACTCCCACCCAGGTTTCCTGCCATCACATCCTAAATAAGTTACTTGGATTCCAACCCAAACCAAAAAACATACTACTACAACTAAACATTCTACTACACCACAATGTTTAGCCAGAAGACCCCTGCTAAAATGTTTTTGTTACCTGTAAAAGTCACATACAAATTATTAGTACCCCCTAAAATATTGGCACAGAATAATCCAGCTATCATTAAAAAGGAAAAGGAAAGGAAAGAAAAGAAAAGAAAGGAAAAGAAAAGAAAAAAGAAAAGACAGAGAGCTTTTAGAGACTGGAAGATAGAACAGGTTCTGCTATAAACCAGCTGTGTGATCTTGGGCAAAACACTTAACCTCTCAAACAAAGAAACTTTGTTCCCTTTCTGGGAAATAGGGGCAATATCACTTCACTGGGTTTTTGTGAAGATGAAATAAGACAAGGTATTAAAAATGTCTTGCCATGTCCCCCAAATGGAGCTCTAAGATGGTTTTCTCTCCAAGTCTAAAATCTTTTTCTTAGTCCCCATTCTCCTTGGCCTCAGTTGACATTTTTTGTATAGGTATACAATGTTGTTATTCCTAATACTGTTTGTTCATTATCTTTTACACCTGCATATGGCTTTTCTCATTTATATTGCTAGCTTTCAAAGGCAGAGACTTTATCTTATGCTTATTTATAATTAAATGAAGTCATATATTTGAAAATGGTTTGCAGACTGCCAAGTGCTTTGTTATTATTCACCTCATTCCATCAACATGTTTTGAGTACCCACTGTATGCCAGTCAATGTGCCACACATTCGGGATACAGAGAGAAGTAAGATTTGGTCTCTCATTCGAGAGTTTAGTGAAGGAGACAGATTATGATGGTATATAAATAATCATACAATGAGACGTGTTAGGGAAGGGGTATGATGGAAGGCTTTGAAAGCTCCAGTAATGTAACTATTTGCCTGAGAGAGACAGTGACAGAACTGAATTCCAGTGCAACCTCCACCCTTTACTAGCATGGGACTTTGGCCAAGATACTCAACCTTTAGACCTCAGATTCTGAAACTGAGAATAAGAATACCTCCCACACAGAATTGCCCTGAGGATTAAATAAGATGATAAATGCAAAGAATCCAGCATAGTACTTCTACATAACTGGTGTCCAACACCCAAGTGCATTCCTTTTTTTCCTTTCTTTCTAGGGAAGGTAGGAAAGGCTTCCAAAGGAAATAGCATTTGAGCTGAGCTTATCAACATGAAAACTTTGCTTTCTTACTCAGGGAGGAGAAACAAACACTAGTAGATTAGCTCATAGGAATAGGTACTCTCTCTGGGGTTTCCCAGAATGAAGAGGGGAAGAATATTCCAAGCAAAGAGAACAGTATAGGTAAAGACATAATGTTTTGAGACTATGTATGGTGCATTTGGGGAATGGCATATCCTTCCAGATGGGGTAGGGTGAGGTAAACCAGTGAACCCGTGGTGGGAGATGGGGCTAGAGAGGGAGACCTGGGCCAGACTGAATACCGTTTGCAAAGTTCTTTTCCTTCTGATATCTATTGTTTAGAGTTTAAACTTCCAGCTAGCCCTGCAGAACTGCAGACACACTGTCTTTAGACAGAAAAAAGTTCTCACAGGTTCACAGGGTTCCAACCCTTAAGTGGAAGCATATCAATTACAAAGATCTCACCTCCTATCTAATTCCCAAGACTACACAGTGATTTCCAAAACATGGGCCTTGATGCATAATTTTTGCATTCACTCTGTAGCTTTGTGATTAAATCTGCAGAGGATTTGGAGATACACAGCAATACTGGTGCAACTTCTTGCATAAACAAGTTAATGGTGCATAAACGCACCATACAGGAGTAGAAAATTGATGATTTTCAACACTCCCCTATCTATATAGCTAATGATAGATTGGGTTATGAATGTAATTAAGTGGACCCAGGGCATGTATGTACTGACAAATAAGATTAAAAAGCATGTGAACTGACAGAGCCACACAATCCTTCCTGACCCAAATTTCTGTTACGGTCAGAGTCTGTACCATAGATTCCAGCTTTCTGGTATTTATGATGTATGCTCTGAACTGTTCTCTAGGACATCTGGTGGAAGAAATCTGATAGTTGTCAAGTGTTCACTGTATTCTGGTACTGTGAGGATAATTTCACATTCATGTTACTGAGTGCTTACTCTTTGTCAAGAGCTCTAGGTATATAATGGAGAACAAATCAGACTTGGTTTCTGCCCTCATGTAGCTTCTAAGTATCTCAAGTAAACCTCATAACGACCCTTCAAAATTAGAATTTTAAAGAGAAGGAAATGAGAACTAGGTGAGGTCAGTAATTGGCCCCAGAGCCAACTTATACTTTAGGCAGAGTAGACATAGTATTCAGGGCCCAAGAAAATGTTTTAACATTAATTTCTTTTTAAATCAGAATTTTAAAATGAATATCATAATAATGAATATATAATAATGAATGCAGCCTGAATTATATTTGTCTTTATGCCATGCAGCGATGCACATATATTTAAATACTTTTTTTTTAATGGAGGTTGGGGCCCATGAGGGCAAAAGTGCCTAGGGCCTACAAAAGTCATAATATGGCCCTGACTGGCCAAAAGTCACACTGCAGGTAACAGACAGAACAAAGTCAGGCAGGCCCTGGTAGGCCTGACATCCCATTTGATTAGATGCATCTAGAGGGTAGAAACTGTGCCTTCATTCCTCTCCTGGTACCTGGTTCCTAGGGGTAGCTCAATAAATGCTGAATTAAATTGTATTAAGTCACCCCAAATTGCTTTTTACAGTGAACAATGAACAGTAAATTCTTACAGATTGAAGAAAACTCTGTGAATGCTGCAAAAATCATGTGGGCCTACCCATCTGGAAACTAAACCTGTAAATGAAGCCTATGCATTTTATCAATTTGTAGAATCTTGGGGTCAAAAGATTAAAACACACATTTTTCTTTCCTTGCAAACAAAGATGCTTATCTTATACTATATATTGGACCTCTGACAAATCTCTGATGTCAGCATGATGTCCTAAAGATAAATATAATTATGTATATAATAAAAAAATTTAAATTCATCCATTCATTTAACATTCAGTCTGTTAGGAACCGAGAATATAACAACGAAGAAGCTACAGTGCCTCTGAGGAACACATGTTTAACTTAATCTACTTTTTTCACAAAAAATGAACAGAGTCTGTGGGAATGTTACCAAAGTAGTACGGGTGATTCCAATTTATCAGAATTGAAACATAATACAATTTCTCACATTTTGAGTATAACAAAGGTAGAGGTTATTAGTGTTAAGGGAGCACTCCTAATGCTTATCATCTCACTTTCCTTTCAAAACCCTGAACCCCACCAGTGCCTAGAGCAGCAATTCTCAACTGTAGACCAGTTTTGCACACAGCCCCCAGAGGGACATTTGGCAATGTCTGGAGATATTTTTAATTCCCACATTTGTGGGGGAGTGGAGAGTGCTAGTGGTATCTAATGAGTAAAAGCCAGGGATGCTGCTAAATATCCTACGATGCAAAGGAGAGACGCCCCACAGCAAAGAATTATCTGGCCCAAAATGTCACTAGTGTTGAGGTTGGAAAACGCTGGCCGGAAGAACCAAATCCAAACTCCTGCTGGCATTCAAGGCCTGGACCTTGAATTTGGCCCTTCCCACCTTTTCACTTTATCTCCTTGTGTCTTGTTCTCCGGACCCTCCATCTTCCCAGGAACCTTATGCTCCAGCCCGATCAGACAATCACAAAATTTTAAAGAGTGATTAAGCATTGGGCTCTAAAGTGAGGCAGACCTGGCTGTGTATCTAGGCTTTACAACCTGTCAGCTGTGTATCCTTGGGCAAGTTTCCCACCATCTTTAAGACTCAGTTCCTTCTTCTGTAAAGTGGAAATAACAGTAGTTATTGTTTTACAAGGATTGCAGGAGATGATGCAAGTAAAGCCATTGGACGCTGTCTGGCACATCTTTATGGCTCTGTGACCCTGTGCTCCTGCTGTTCTTGTCTTTCGTGTGTGTGTGTGTGTGTGTGTGTGTGTGTGTGTGTGCCCGCATGACTTGTGAGATCTTAATTTCCTGACCAGGGATTGAACCCAGGCCCCTGGCAGTGAGAGCACCAAGTCCTAACCACTGGACCACCAGGGAATTCCCATTCTTGTCTTTCTTAGGGCACCATACTCAGGCTTCCACATTCCTAAGTGAGCTGCCTAATGGTCTATCTCTCCAGGGAGCTCAAGAATTCCTGGAGGAAAAAAAAAAAAAAAAAGAATTCCTGGAGGCCAAGGACTGGGTCCTCTCTGCCTTTGTCTCCCCTTTGGCACAGCATCCTGCCCACAGCAGGTGATCAGGAAATATTCGTTGAATTGCAATTCTGGCATTCCCTTTAAGAGAAGACTGCCCTGCTCTATTTACAATAGCCCAGAGATGGAAACAACCTAAGTGTCCATCATCGGATGAATGGATAAAGAAGATGAGGCACATATGTACAATGGAATATTACTCAGCCATAAAACGAAACGAAATTGAGCTATTTGTAATGAGGTGGATAGACCTAGAGTCTGTCATACAGAGTGAAGTCAGTCAGAAAGAGAAAGACAAATACCGTATGCTAACACATATATATGGAATTTAAGAAAAAAAAATGTCATGAAGAACCTAGGGATAAGACAGGAATAAAGACATAGACCTACTAGAGAATGGACTTGAGGATATGGGGAGGGGGAAGGGTAAGCTGTGACAAAGAGAGAGAGAGGCATGGACATATATACACTACCAAACGTAAGGTAGATAGCTAGTGGGAAGCAGCCGCATAGCACAGGGAGATCATCTCGGTGCTTTGTGACCACCTGGAGGGGTGGGATAGGAAGGGTGAGAGGCAGGGAGGTGCAAGAGGGAAGAGATATGGGAACATATGTATATGTATAACCGATTCACTTTGTTATAAAGCAGAAACTAACACACCATTGTAAAGCAATTATACTCCAATAAAGATGTAAAATAAATAAATAAATAAAAAGATTCATGCATCCTAAAAAAAAAAAAGAGAGAGAAGATTGTCCTGCCAATGCGTAAAAAACCTAGAATTCTGAGGGAAGCTCTTTGAAACCCTTTCTTTAGGAGCCAGTCATGGTTTCCTTTGCTGCCTCCATTTTCTCTGCCCACCTCTCAGGGTTGGGGTTCTCCAGGGCTGGGGTACTGGCATGATTCTTGGCCAATCTCCCCTCACTCTTTGAAACCACCTCATCTAGCTATGTGGCCTAAAATACCACTTATATGACCCCAAATTTATACTTATAGCCAGGACCTCTTCTGTGAACTCCAGATTTATATATTTTTACTGTGAACTCAGTAACCTTAATTGGTTATATATTGACATCCTCTGCTTAGCACACAGCGACCAAAGTGATCTTTTTAAAATATAAATCCAATAATGTCACTCCTTTCAAGGGTTTCCCACTGCACCGGTTATAAATTCTTCCCATGGCCTACAGGCCCATTCAAAACTCTTGATTTCTCACCTCTTGACATTGTCCTCCTTGCTCACTCTGCTCAAGCCACATTGGTTGTCTTTCCAATGTTCAAATAAGACAAACTTATTCCCCTTCTCTGAGCCGTTGTCCTTGATGTTGCCTCTGCCTGAAACACTTGTCTCCAGATCAATACATGACTTCTCATTCAGATCTCAACCAGTACCAGTCCTGAAGAGGACTTCCCTCTCTTCTCCCAGCCTATCAGCCTTCCCCCATCTCTCTCCAACTCTCTAAGTCATAACCTTGTTTTGCTTTTTTGAATGCCTATCATTATATGATATTTGTTTGCTTCCTTAATGATTTTGTTTCCCCGACTAGAAAGTCAGCCCCACGAGAGCAGGAGACTTGTCAGCCTTATTCTCCACTGTGTATCTTCAGCACCTAGCCCAGTGCCTGGCACATAGTAGGACCTCAATACATAGATGTTGAACAGATAAATAGCTGAATGAAGGTGCAGTGAAGGCACTGGAATGAGAAGGCTTGAGTTCCAGTCCCTGTTCCATCTCTATGTGACCTTGGCAAGTCATTTTGTCTCTCAGAGTCCGTAAAGTAAGTCTCACAAGATAACACTGACCTTGTAAGGTTAGTGTGAGGATCAAATGCTATAATGCATGGCAAGTTCTTGGTACAGTGCTTAGCACACAATATGATGATCAACTAATATTGGTGCTTTTTTCCCTCTTTGAGCTTCACTTGCCTCAAATAAGGGAAATGATACCGATTGCATGGTATTGGGTCGTTGTAGAAGTGATATTAAGTTACAAATCTTTCCCTCCTCTGGGCCTTTGCACACAGTATTCCTTTTGCTCCTCTCTCCCCATTTCTTCCTGCCTGGCTAACCTTTGTTGTCACCCACTTCAGGAAGTCTTCCTTGAGACCTCATGCTGATTTAAGGCCTCTTCTGGGCCCCCTCAGGCCCTGGGTGTTTCTGTTAGACAGACATCACACTGTCATTGTCCTGCATAGGCCCTGTGGGTGGATGGGTAGATGGAAGGAAGGATACAGGGATAGAAGGAAAGAGGGATGGAAGGATGGAGGGACAGAGGGATGTTGGAAGGAAGCATGTGACAGCAATTCGAAACAGGTTGCACCACCAATGAGCAGGCTCGCGGGACCCCAGAGGCCAGCCTGAGCTGGCCCTGCCATGCCCCCACTCCCTAGGGACCCTGCCCTGTAGCTCCCTCAACACTTGGTCGCCTTCCCCCCACCTCCATCCTCCAGCACTCTCAGCGCGTGGTCCCCAGTCATTGGCTGCGGTCATTATTACCCCCAAGGCCGCAAATGAGAGACAGTCAGGTGCGGGGTGTAGGTGAACTCAGCCATCGCCCCGGGGCCCGGGCAGAGGCAGCAGCAGAGCGGAGCACCTGGCTAGGCTAGCGGCTCTCCGAGGCTGGGCATGGAGACCCCGAGCTCCGCGAGATGAAGGGGCTGGCGCTGTGGCCACTGCTGCTGGCCACCTGCGTGCTGGGGGCATGGGGGCAGCGCCGGGTCTCCCTGCGTGAGGAGTTCCAAGATGGGGGTGAGACGCTCGGCGGAGCGGGAGGGGATGGGGGGCGAAGGTAGACGGGACCCTACCTGCTCCTCCTCAATCACCTGCCCCAGCCATCTACAGTTCAAATCTCTGTGTGACCCTGGGCTAGTAGTGTACCCTGTCTACATTTTAATTTCCTTGCCTATGAAACGAGGACAGCAAAAGGCATCTTGCAAAAAATTGTTATGAGATAAGTTATGTAAAGCATCTCCCCTGGTATGTAGTAGGTATGCAATAAATGCTGGTTCCCTTCCCTTCATCCAAAAAACAGAAGTGAACTCTGGAGGGAAAATATGAGTGCTAATTGTGATAATAAAATTTTGTGTTTCATAAAATATCAGAGCTCAGAGGATGTAGGAGATCTCATTGCCCAGCCTCCTCCCTGGAATGACTCAGGAATATTAGAGAATTAGGGCTTATCTACCTAAGGACAGATGTTCAATGGTACTGTTTCAGCCCACAAAATACTCTTCGTGTGTGTGTGTGTGTGTGTGTGTGTGTGCGTGCGTGTGTGTGTGCGTGTGTGTGTGTGTAAAATGTGATTAGTTGTTTGAGAGTGCAGTGGATAGGGCACTTGCCTAGGAATCAGGATTGTTTGGATTTGAGTCTATATTCTACCGTGAAAGTGTGCATAAGCCCTTTCCCCTTTCTGAGATTCAATTCCCTAATATGCAATACAAGTAACGTTGTATTGAGAACAAGCTGCAGAGATGGTGCCGAGGAAGGAACGAATAAGCCCAGGCAAGGGGACCGGACAGGAAAGTGTCAGGGAGAAGGTGAAACCCAAGCAGGGTTTTGAAGGATGAGTAAGAATTTATCTGGGGGGCAGGGATGGAGAGAAGGGTGTTCCAGGCAAGAAGAACAGCATGTACAAAGGTTCCCAGTTATGACACAGTCAGCAGTGGCATCTTCAGGAAACTGGAAATTGTGAAAGAGAGGGTGGTTGAGGGGAGGCTGGAGAACAGGCAGCGGCTGGATCAAGGGGGCTAAGGAGCCTTTCTCTGAAAGCAGTGGAAGCTAGTGAACATGGCAAGCTGGGGAGAAACAAGATCTGGCCTGGGTATTAGAAGGAACATATCAACAAAAATGTGGACAGTGTACTGTGAAACTGACCAAAGTTGAGACTGGAGACAAAAACACCCCCAAAACAAGCAAATAAAAAAACCATCTGGGAGGCTATGGTAATCTTCTTGGTGAAAAGTGGAGAGGCTTTGGGGAGGGGGTTGGTAGGGGGTATGTGGGGAGATAGGGAAAGGGGCAGACAGGAGAGATGCTTAGGATTTGGCTGAAGGGTGTGATGCAGGAAGCCCTCAGCTTCACTGACTGGCTGTGGCGGAACCTTTTGACAAGCCTCTTCCAAGTGTAGGTTGCTGGTCCCCCATTTCCTGACTGACCTCAGCTATCCTATGCAGTGAACCCTGTGAGGCTAAGCTTCTGACTGTTAGCTCCTGCCCCACCTGCCCACCCCCACTTGCCTGGGGTAGCTTTACCCACAACACAATTCTTCCTGTCAGAAGGCAGAGAACATGCACTGATCTGCAGTCACTTCCCCAAGGACCGAACCCTCCTTGCCCAGTGTGGCAAGAGTGAAATTCCCAAGGGTGTTATTGACAAATATTTCTGAAATACTCCTTGGAATAAAAAAAAAGGGGGCTCTAAGTCCCAAACCCCAAGACAGTTGATCATGAACAAAATCCAGCACCTTATGTGCAGAAAAGGCCTGATATCATCTCCTCCAGGAAGCCTTGCCTAGGCCTCTGCTAGGTCCCTCAACTTCTACGCTTCCTTTGTGTCAGCCCTACTCACACTATGGTTGTCATTTACCCGATTCTCCTCTGTTTCCAGTGTCAAAGTCAGTGCCTGGCTTAGACAGGTGCCCAGTAAAGGATTATTGAATGGTTGGGGCTTCCCTGGGGGCACAGTGGTTAAGAATCCGCCTGCCAATGCAGGGGACACGGGTTCGATCCCTGGGCCGGGAAGATCCCACATGCCGCGGAGCACTAAGCCCGTGAGCCACAACTACTGAAGCCCACGTACCATAACTACTGAAGCCCACGCACCTAGAGCCCATGCTCCACAGCTAGAGAAGCCACTGCAATGAGAAGCCCGCGCACCACAACGAAGAGTAGCCCCTGCTCACCGCAACTAGAGAAAGCCCGCACACAGCAACAAAGACCCAACGCAGCCAAAAATAAATAAATTTATTTTTAAAAAAAGGATTAATTGAATGGTTGAACTGAACTTTCTCACACACACACACACACACACACACACACACACAAACACACACACACACACACACGCATGCATCCAAAAATCACATCCCATGAAGAAAAATGATGTTCCAAGCAATATTACTACAGTAGGACTTAGAGACGTTAATTTTTGATGTTCAGTGCCTACTTTAAAGGAATCAACCCAAAAGTAATTATAATGCTGAAAGAAGAGAGATCAGAGAGATGTGCTGAGGGGCTGATGCTACTCATGACTGCAGAGGGTTGGGTAGTGGGGTCACCAGGGTTCTGAGGCTTATCCTCAGAGCAGAAGACCCGGAAACCAAATACTGTTAGGGTACTCAGACCTGGGAAGGTTTAGATGTTGGCTTGTTCTTCCAAACTCATATGAGGCTGGTATACAAACCAGATGTGCATAAATTCATGAGCATCTCAGACTTAACATGTCTAAAGCAAACTCTTGTGTCCTCCTCCAGACTTGCTCTTCCCATGGTTTCCTCCATCTTAGTAAGTGCCCCAACCATTCACCTGGTCGTTTAGGTCAAAAGCCTTAAGAGTCATCTTTGATTCCCTTTTTATTTATTTTCCCCTCATCGAATCTAGCAACAAGTCCAATTGACTCTACCCTCAAATTATATTCTGAATATGGTATTTTTTTTTTTTTACCTCTCATATTGCTGTCCATGCTAGTCCAAGCTATTATCACCACTCATCTGGACTATTGCAGGAATTCGAGTGTCCTCTATGCTTCTGTTCCGGCTACTCCATAGTCTCTTCTCATCTAAATTTCAGAATGCTCCTTTTGAAATATAAATCAGATTGTAGCATTCTGGAACTTAAAAACCACCACTGTCTTTCCCGTTTTTTTTTTTTTTTTTTTTTTTTTGTGGTACGCGGGCGGGCCTCTCACTGTTGTGGCCTCTCCTGTTGCGGAACACGGGCTCCGGACGTGCAGGCTCAGCAGCCATGGCTCACGGGCCTAGCCGCTCCGCGGCATGTGGGATCTTCCCAGACCGGGGCACGAACCCGTGTCCCCTGCATTGGCAGGCAGACTCTCAACCACTGCGCCACCAGGGAAGCCCCCACCACTGTCTTTCTATTAGATTTAAAATAACATCCAGGCTTCTCACCATGACCTACAAGAACCTCTGTGATCTGATCCCTGCCTGTCTCTCCAATCTTATCTCCTGCTTCTTCATTACATTTTAGCCGCAGTGGCTGTTCTTTCTTGCTGTTTCTCAGACACTCCAGGCTCAGTCCCATCTCAAGGCCTTTGCACTTGCTGTGATTTCTGCCTGGAATATTCTCTCAGATCTTCACGTGGTTTACTCCTTCTCATCATTCCGGTTTCTGCTTAAATGTCTCCTTAAATGTCGGAGGGGCTTTTCTTGTTCACTCTATCAAAAATTATCCCCCCATATACATATCTATCCCTTTGTATGATTTAATTTTTTTAAATCAACCTTTTTGAGATATAATGTATATACATAAAATGCACCCATTTGAAGTGTATCATTCACTGAATTTTGAAAAATATAAACACCTGTGTGACCACCACCACAAGTAATATATAGAACATTTCCATCACCCCTGAAAGTTCCCTCGTGAACATTTGCATGCTTAATTTTTCAGAATACTTTTCACTGTTCGATGCATTTCTTGTTTACATGTTTATTCATTGTCTTTCTTTTTCTCCTCGCTATTAGATTCATTTCCTGAGAACACAGTGCTTCTCTGTTGTGTTCATTGCTGTATCTGTAGCCCGCAGAACAAGCACATAGCAGATACTCAATTATTTTTGAATGAATGAATGAATTGCACTGGGAAATGACTCTTTCGAGAGATCAGAATACTCATACTAGCCAAGGCAAACACTTCCTGGTTGTCAGGGACCCAGGAAACCAAATGCAGTGAGTCAGAACTTAATCTTTGAGGAATGCTTATTGTGTACCAGTGGATTTTTTTCTTTATACCTTATTTTATTGAATCTCTCAACAGTTCTGTCAGAAAGATGATATCTCTCTTTCACTGATGAGGAAACTGAGGTTCAAAGAGGTTGAGTGACCCTCCCAAGTTTACACAGCTAGTGTCAAAAGTGGTTTGGAGGCCAAATAGGCAAACTGGAAAGCATTCATTGCATTTTGCAGTTAAGAGACCATTTCACGACCCAGAGTGGTGGGGATGGAAGGCTGCCTGGGAAATGAACTGGACGGCTGTGGGCTATGTTTTGGAGAATCCCGGCTGAGAGAGGAAGTCATGTAGGGCTCAAGTAGGTAATTTGGGATGCAAAGGGAAAGTGAAGGTGGAAGGTTTGGATGACACAGTGGGGCTTTTGCAGAAAGGCAAATGGGCAGGGGAGGAGTGAGCAGAAAGGCAAATGGTCGAGAGGAGTGAGCAAGGTGATGGATCCACATCTCTATCAACTTTACAACCCCTGCACTTGGTACAGTGCCCGGCTCATAGAAAATGCTCATAAAATTCTGTGGAAAGAAGGATGGAGGGAGGGAGGGAAGAAGGAAGGACTGTGAGAATTAGATAGGAAGGAGACAGTTGACTGGAAAAAAATGGAGGAGATCAAAGAACAGGTGTACTTTGAGTAACAGAGCGTGAGAGTTTGGAGGATAGAAAGCCACAATCATGGAGCGGGGAGTTTGGGTTTGAGATTTCAGAGGTGGAGCAGTTTCTGGTCACAATAAGGTCCAAGGTGTGAATGCAGGGGCAGATGGCTAAACTGGAATGGATGGAAGGTCACTGGAGATGGGGTATGTTATTAATAATTGGAAACATTCAGAGACAAACCTAAATATCCATCAGCAGGGGCCCAATGAAGTGAAGTATGATACAGCCATATAACGTTTGGCAAGTTCTTAATGTCATGGGGAAGTGTTTATGATCTAAGCTTAGTTGTAAGAGGTACAAAACTACATATAAGGCATATATTGTCACTATGTAAAATATATTTGTGCATAGAGGAAAGGAATAGATGAAGATATACCAAAATGTAAATGGTAAATAATGGAATTTCAGATGACTTTTTTTTTTTACTTTATTTTCTACAATGAACCTGTGTTACTCTTTTAATTAAAAACTATTAAAAATGAAGAGAACTGTTCTTTCCATTTCTTTCTGGAACTGAATTTCCTCCTTTTGAACTCTAGCTTTTACAGCTAAACTGTATTTGATGCCTTAGGTAACCTTTATTAAGCATAGTTTTACTCACTAGGCATGATGCTTTACACACTCCAGTTCTCACCTCCACTCTGTAAAGTAATTATTTTTCCAGTCTACAAACAGTATAACTGAAGCTCAGAAACACTGCGTAATTTGTCTGAGGTCACACAGCTCTTAAATGGCAAAGTCAGGATTTGAACCCAGGACTGTGTGATATCAAAGCTGATTTTTCTCACATTACTCCTTCTCCCCACCCCACTGCCTCCCATGAATCTGGTACTTGAAGGCCTTCTAGCTCACATTTTTTTTTTTTTTTTCGGTACGCTGGCCCCTCACTGCTGCGGCCTCTCCTGCTGCGGAGCACAGGCTCCGGACGCGCAGGCTCAGCGGCCATGGCTCACGGGCCCAGCCGCTCCACGGCATGTGGGATCTTCCTGGACCGGAGCACAAACCCATGTCCCCTGCATCGGCAGGCGGACTCTCAACAACTGCGCCACCAGGGAAGCCCTCTAGCTCACATTTTAAGTAGTGCCTAGCAACCCCAAGAAAGGTAAAGCTTAGATTCTTTGAATGTCAGAACTGAAAGGGCTCTGAATGCTCATCTAGCTCCAAATGGCCTCCTTCTCCCCATTTACAGATGGGAAAACTGAGGTCCAGAGAGAGGATATGACGTGGCAGGACCATTTATGGGTTTGTGGCAGAGCTTGAGTCAGGCTCCTTTCTTTCTGCTGTTTTCTCAGACTATTCCAGGCCACATTGCAACTTGGCAACTAGAGGGTTTTTAGAATTCAACCCTCTCATTGTACAGATGGGAAAACTGAGACCTAGAGAGGAGAGGTGGTTTTCCCAAAGTCACGCAGTGAGTCAGCGGCAGAGATGTTTGTTGAACCCAGGTCTCTTACCTCCATAAAGGATGCACTGGCCACTTATGCAAGCTGCCAAGTGTCAGGTGACCAGCAGGTAATCATACCAGTGGCCTCAGGGACAACATGAGCTTTTGGAATCTCAGACTTCGCATTAAAAAAAGGGCACATTAAAATATGCAGGAATTGTCGTTGATTGGATTGGAGAATCATTGAATTAGTGACATAAACAGGTGTGAGGGGGAGAGCTAATGGTGACAGCAAAGGCCATTGTCAAAGTACAAAATCAGACAGAAAGAAACCGGAATTCAGATGAGGGACTGAATGATGCAGAAGTCACAAGGGGTGTGTGTGTGTGTGTGTGCGCACGCGTGTGTGTGAATGTTAATTCTGTCAGTTCTCAGACTTGACCATGAAAACTTGGCTGAAGAGACATTCTGAGACAAAGGACCTCTGTGCCCAGCTGGCTCAGACTTGCTGAGGACAGCCCAGCAGGGCTGGGGAACAGCCTGCTGCTCAGGCTTATGACTGATAAGCTATTGGGACCATCTGTGGATTGTGGATACTTGGACATGCTGGGCCTGAGGAAGAATCACCCTGGACAGATGCCCAAACCCAAGAGGCCTGATCCAGCTGGCCTTTCCAGGTCTCAAGTACAAACTGATGGCAAGGATCTCTCCAGAGGCTGCAGGGATGTGGAGGTGAGAGCAGGAGCCGTTGTTAACATACAGAAAAGAAAAAACAAAGGCTGGAGGGAAATATAGCAAAATGTTGACAATGGTCATCTTGGGAGGTAGATGATGGATATTTTTACTGCATATTTGCTTCCTCTGGGCTTTCTACATCTTCTACAATAAATTATTTACTTTGAAAATCCAAGAAAAATAAAATAAGAAAAGCAGATGATTTATTTGTCTGTCTCTCTGTTTAGACCCTGAGCTCTTTGAGGGATTATGTCTTGTTTGTACCCTGGCGTCTAGCACTCACACTGGCACAGTATAGGTTCTCTGCAAAAATGTAAGTGAAGGACTTTAATTCTATCATAGTTCAAACATATGGCCTCTTGTTTAATGTTCACTTTCTTAGCAAACTTGGCTATCTGCTTCTTAGGGTATAGTTGATTAGAAATGACAGCTTACAAAATGAACAGAGGGCCCACTACAGTGCCCATTCAATGACAGCAAAAAAAATAATTTTAATAGTTATTATTAATCATCATCCTGATATTAATAATAATTATTACTATTATCTTAATTTATTTGGTCCTCATGCTAATCTATCATTCAACAAACTTTTATTGAGTACCTACTATGTGCACAGTGTTCCTTTCCTTAAAGAGTTTAAATATAATCCTTATTTACAGATGAGAACACAGATTCAGAAAAGTGATTGACCCAGGATTATTATCCAGTGCTATTCACCACCCCATAAGGCTTCTTACTAGTTGATAAATATCTGAGTGACTATGGTCTATGTGGCAGACATGCAGTTAGACTGGTAGACAGAAAGAAAGGAAAGGAAGTGAACAGGTAAGTTGGCAGGCAGGTAAGTGGGACGTGGGTCCACCGGTTTCACAAGAGCTGGGTAGATTGCTAGAGGCAAACACACTGACCTCAGGGAGAAGTGAGTGCTCACAGCTGAACGGGAACATCGGAGACAGAAAAATTTCAAAACAAACTCACACTTCTGCTGTACATTACAGCCTAGTACAGAGCTTGAGTCTTCAAGAAACTTAAAATTTTGTTTAGGATTCTCTACATAATGGGTCAGGGTCTTCTATAATGTCTACAAAACTTTTCCATTGAAAATGGTAGACAAAATGTTGGTACCTGAAGAGGTAAGCTTTAGTTTATCTAGAAAATTCTCCTTTGCAAAATATAATCTGATGATGTTGAATAAATGTGGCAAATATGTATTTTTATCTAATTATGCAAGCATTTTCTAAAGGACATATTCTGTTCCGGGCTCAGGACTAGGTGCTGGGGAAGGCACAACTTTTACCTTCAAGGCTACAAATATTTCTCTCTTTACCTTTGATATTATGTATCTTTGTATACATATGCACATATACAGATTCGGCTTCAAGTAGTACTTATTGAGCACTTACGATGTGCCTGACACATGTGTTGCATGCTGTTTCATTTAATTCTCCCAGAAACGATGAGGTAGGTAAAACCTTTCTATAGATGAATAAACTGAGTCTCAGAGAGGCTAAAGATCCTGCTGAAGCTAGTGGAAGAGATGAGGCCCTAGCCCAGTCTTCTGATTTGCACTACACCACAAGCCAGGCATCCTGGGAGGTACATTTTGGAAATGAGTTCATTTGACAGAAGAATCACTGTTAGTTGGCCTCCTTGGTTCTGCATCTTTACAGATGTGGCTGTGATTATGTGTATTTATCGGCTAGATGTGGGAACACCCAAACACCTGTTATTTTTTGTTGGATGGATCTCTGGGGACATACAGATATTTGAACAGTTTGAAGGAAAGATTTAACAAGGAAAAAAAGGTGGTAGCATCCGATCTTGGTAAATACACTGCTCTCTTGCTCTCAATTAATAAGAGCTCTCCTTGATCTGGCCCCTCTGCCCTGCAAAACCATACAGTACTGCTTGCATTTCCCTTGAAACGCCATGCTGTTTCATGCCTCAGGGCCTTTCCACATGCAAGGCATTCTGTTTGGAACACCCACTCCTACCTTTTCTCCTTTTTCAGTTCTTCTTCAGGCATGCCTTCTCTGAAATCTACCCTGACTCTGGAGGGCAGTCAGTGCTTTTCTGAATTTCACTGTCCTGTGTGTCCCTCTATCACTCCCCTTACCACACTGTATTGTAATTGTTTACTTGTCTGTCTTTTCAGACTCTGAGCTCCCTGAAGCTCGTAGGTCCCTGGAGGGACATGGTCAGATTCAAGTCTGTGCCCCTGGTGCCTGGCATAAAATGAATACTCAGGAAATATTTGTTGAATGAAGGAGTAATGAGCCCAGGACCAGAGTACAGTAGAACTGAGCTCTAGTCTCAGCTCTGTAACTGGCAACTGTGTCCATGAGCAAGTTGCTTCCTTCTCTTGGCTTCATTTTCTCTATACACAATACAAGGAGGTCAGGTTAGTGACCACGAAGGGTCGTTCTGGCTTGAGCCTTTTATGATGTTAAGATGTTATGATGTTAAGAGGAAAAGTATAAAACATTAAAATGGAACTTTATTAACCAGGTGACATTATTCTCCTAACAAGAAAGGCTGCTTATTTGAGGACATCTTAAACTGTGGCAAGTTAGATTAGCATCAGTACTGTTCACCCAGAAAAAATGATTAGTGATAAGAAGTTCTGAGTTCTGTTCTAACCTCTCCTACCATAAAGTTCAAGGTGAAAGCTGTAAACTGTTTCAACATGCATGCCAGGCTCAATTAACATTTGTCAAGTGGATTAATAAATGAGTCAATTCATTTGTAAGGCTGAGAATCTATGGCATAGGCAAAAGGCATGACCATGCATCCATTCAGTCATTCAGCAAATGTTTTGGTGATTTACTCTGTGCTAGAAACTGGGACACAAGGGTTAGTAAAATAGTTATGAAACTTCTCAGTCTGGTGGGGAAGACAGACATTACTCAGACTATACACAAATAACTTTATTAATTACAAACTGTAAAGTACTATGGTTGATTCTTACATTTGCTGTACACTCTTTAGGTTATAAAGGACTTTTCACACACATGACTTCATGGGAAGCCGTATAGTATAGGGATCAAGAGCACGGATTTTGATGTTGCAGAGCCCTGGGTCCAAGCCTGCTTTACTCATCTAACTTACAAACTTTGTTCTTGGACAAGTTTCAGAGTTCCACTCTCCTCATCTTTTGAATGCGGGAAAAAATAGGACATTTGTCACAGAGCTATTATTGGACTACAATGAGATACTGCATGTAAGGTCCTCTGCACAATGCCTGACATGTAGTTGCTAAGCAGTAGCTATTATTATGATTACACAAGCTTTTTCTCTTCATAACACTTTTCCCTGCATCCCCCTCTCCTTCCAGAGAAGAGGCAGTATTTGAAATCAAACAGATTTGGGTTCAAATCTCAGGTGAACCACTTACTAGATGCAAAATGGAACTAATAATATCTATCTTAAAGCATTATCCATGGGAGTAAATGAGGGGAAATTTTCAGGGAGCCACACAAGGGTCTAACACATAATAACAAATCTTTTGACTTTGACATCAATTCTTACCCTTCATTGCGTCAACTATGGTCAGGGAAGCAGGATCCATTTCATTCAAGCCACAGCAACTTGAGGCAGGAAGAATCTCCTGGGGCCCCTCCCTCAGGAGTGATGGGTGAGGTCGTCACTGAGACGTTCTGGCCTGTGTAACACGAAGATCTTGGGAGTGACGGGGAAGACAAGAGAAAGCAAGCCCCTGGGCCTCAGGAAGGGAGGTCATTGGTTGTTAGACTTGAGTAATAGGAGTCAACAGAGCCAACTCAGGGTGGCGTTATTAGAGGTATGTTGATATGGGTTTTCATGGGCAGAGCTAAGACAATAACCCTAGATATTGGGTAGTCGGATTTGAGAAAGAGAAATTCAGCTGCAGGGAGGAGACAAAATAAAGGCTACCCTCAAGGCCTCTTCCATCTCAAGCTGCCAAATTGCCCCATGACTCTGGGACTGTGGTGGGTCCAGGAAGTGGGAGTCAGCAACTCTGAGGCATAAAATCAGAGAGGCACTGAATGTTTGGATGGAGTGCCAGGTCCCAAAAAGAATGCCTCTTTGTCTATATGCCATCTATGCCAAAGCAAAACAAATTTATCACCCTCTCCTTGAAACTGCAGAGGAGAGTCTAAAAAGTTTAAGCAATAAAAAAGGGTAAATGGAAATTGATTGTTCAATATCATCATTACTAATTCAAGAAGTATAAAATGATATTGCTAATCTCTTTACCTGGTAAGCTAATTTTATTATTTTATTTTACTAAACATAAATATGTATAAGGGCTCAGGCCCCCAACCGTATTTTCCATCAACTTTTATGAGAGTGTCTCATGCCTTTCAAACAAACATTCCTGTAGTGGTTTTCAGGATTTCACTTTCATAGGGGAGGGTGGGTTAGAGCATTAATGGAACACTAATATGGTAGTGCATAAATGGTGGGGTTCAGGCATCAGATAGTGAGGGGGATTTCAGGAATACTGGAGTAATATATTTTATTTTACTTTTAATTTTATTTTATTGAAGTATAGTTGATTTACAATGTCGTGTTAGTCTCAGGCGTACAGCACAATGATTCAGTTGTACCTACATATATATTTTTTCAAATTCTTTTCCTTTATAGGTTATTGGAAAATATTGAGTATAGTTCCCTGTGCTATATAGTAGTTCAGAGTTACCTTTTGATATCCCGTTACTGTTCCCATAAGACTTGATCAGCCTTGGCTGTATTTCATTGTCTTTAAAAAAACACAAACCATTTTTATATGTTGCTTTTTTTCTTCTTTAACTCCATAGATGGATGGAAAAAAGACGGGTTGAATCTAAACATAGGCTGGATTATGGCAAATTTCAGCTCACTGCAGGAAAATTTCGCAGAGACAAAGCATAGGGTAAAGGTAATTACTACAATTTAAGAACATACTTGCAAGAGGGAGGAGATATGGGAACATATGTATATGTATAACTGATTCACTTTGTTATAAAGCAGAAACTAACACACCATTGTAAAGCAATTATACTCCAATAAAGATGTCAAAAAAAAAAAGATCATACTAATTTACTGAGAAAGTTCTGACTTTTATACAACTGTTTTTATTTGTGATTACCAGTTCACGTCTCTTTCTTAGAATAAAAAGAAGTAGTAGAATGTGAAGAATGAAGTCTCCACAAAAATAATAATGTATTTGTTGAGTAACAGGTATTTAAAAGTTCTTAGACACATTATCCCCATTAATCTTCCTAATAACTTCATGAGATGGTTACTATTATGTTCCCAATTTTTCAGGGGGCCTCAGAGAAGTTGAATAATTTGCCCAAGGCTATATTCACAGCTGGCAAGAGGTGGGGCTGAGACCTGATTCTAGGTCTGACTCCAGGACTGTGTTCATTACCCCGGACCATACTGCTTTCCCCAACCCTAGGATTTTTTGAATTTAACACTCTGCACTCGAAACAGGGGAAAGCACTATGTAACCCCCAAATACTGCTCTCCCCTGGAGCTGCCTGCTACAATAGAGAACTGAGCAGACAGACCTAGAACTATGACTTGCTGGCTGCATAATTTAGGCAAGACTTTTCATTTCTCTTAGCCTTGATATTAGATGGAGATAATAGTCATCATTTGCCATGTTCATTAGACAGGGCTGCTGTAAGAGCCAAATAATTATTAGGAGGGAAGGAGGAGCTCTAGGCAATGTTTTTTTGTCTGAGAAAGCTTCTGTCCTATAAATAGAATCCATTGATTGTCCTCTGGAGTGATTTCCCATCTTCTTTCTCCTGGCTACTGTTATGAATCTCATTTTCATGTTTAGTAAAGAGGAGAATTACGAATTGGCTTGAACATTTAAAGTCTCATTTAAATCCACTCTGGAAAATTGTTTCCCGAGGAGAAGGGAACTGGAGGCTGTCTGAGTGACTCTTCTGAGGGCTCAGTCTGCACAGCGGCCCACCTACTCTCAGTTTGTTTGTTTGTTTTTAAAATTAATTAATTAATTATTGGCTGCACTGGGTCTTCGTTGCTGCCCACGGGCTTTCTCTAGTTGCGGTGAGCGGGGGCTACTCTTCCTTGCGGTGCTCGGGCTTCTCATTGTGGTGGCTTCTTTTGTTGCCGACCGCTGGTCCTAGGTGCATGGGCTTCACTAGTTGTGGCACATGGGCTCAGTAGTTGTGGCTCGCAGGCTCTAGAGGACAGGCTCAGTAGTTGTGGCACATGGGCTTAGTTGCTTCGCGGCATGTGGGATCTTCCCAGACCAGGGCTTGAACCCGTGTCCCCTGCATTGGCAGGCAGATTCTTAACCACTGCAACACCAGGGAAGTCCTCTACTCTCAGTTTGATTTCTTGGTTGTTGCTCCCCACACCTCATCCTACTCAGGTTCATTAGGTACCTCCTGGTTTTCTAAAAGGGTTCTGGGTACAAACGAGGCTCCGGGGCATCCGTGTGTGTGGGGGGAAATCACATGGTTACACAGCTAAGTTTGGTAGAGTGGAAATTCCAGACTTGGTTTTCTACTTGTGGGTTCAGTGCTCTTTCCTTTGTGCCCACTCCTCCCTCCATGAAGTCTTCTCTGGCTATTCTAGCCTCCCTTGAGGTCTTTGGGGAAATAAGCATGCTCTTTAAAATATAGACAGCTCCTAATGTAATATTAGACATGAAAGTACTTAAAGCACAGAGCCTGGTGTGCAATAAATGCTCAAGAGACATCTGAATCAGCACCTGTGATCCTTCTGAGCAACTTAACGCATATTTATTGAGCATTTCCTCTATGCCAGATCTTTTTTTTTTTTTTCCGCCATGCCACGTGGCTTGTGGGATCTTAGTTCCCTGACCAGGGATCGAACCCAAGCCCTTGGCAGTAAATGCACAGAGTCCTAACCACTGGACTGCCAGGGAATTCCCCTTAGATCTTTATATTAAAGATGCCCCTGCTCTTCAGGAGCTTAAAAATTATTCAAAGAGACTGAAATAAACTTAATTGCAACATAATGTGACCCAACGAATTACAAAGAGCTGTGGGATCATGAAGGAAGGACCCTAACCAAGCATGAATAATGATAGTCCCTTGCATTTTATATTGACAGTTTACAAAGTGCTGCTCACATCTCTTACCCATTTAATTTTCACGGGAACCCTCTGGGGTATGATTAATTATCCACATTTTGCTGATGAGGAAGCTAAGACTCAGAGAATTAAAGTGACAGAGTCATAACCAGAAAGCTGGGCAGCAGCTTAAAATAATGAAAAGACCACTAGCCTGGAAGTCTGGACATTTGGCTTGTGTGTCTGTCACTTGTGACTATATGATCTTAGATAAGTAACTTTCCCTCTCTGGGTCTTAGTTTTGTCACCTGTAAAGTAATGTAGTTAGACTAGAAAGGCTCTAAGACCCCTTACAGCTCTGATATTCTCTGGACGAGGAGATAAAGTCTCGGGTTGGGGGGCTCTGGAATTAGATAGACTGGTTGTGTGATTCTGGACAAGTGAAATAGCCTCAATGATTTCATGATAAAGTGGAGATATTAGTAGGGCCCACCTCATAGGGTTTTTATGAGGATTAAGAGTAGTAATACACATGAATGAAACATATTGCCTGGTAAAGAGGAAGTGTTCAACAAATGTTAGCAACAATTATTACTTATTCTAAGAGTCTGTGCTGGGCCTCTTCCTACCACAGCAGTTGTGCATGACAGAGCCTGATTCTGGCCACCCATGGGGTCTTAATAGAAACAGAGCTTGTTTTGTAAAGCTTCAGAATAGTATTTAAGTATCTCTTGAAAATCAGAGACAGTATGGTATAAGGGAAAGAAAGAATCAGTCAAACATGTCATAAAAAAATCCCAGTTTAGGGGACTTCCCTGGTGGTCCAGTGGCTAAGATTCCGCGGTCCCAATGCAGCGGCCCTGGTTCGATACCTAGTCAGGGAACTAGATCCCACATGCTGCAACTAAGAGTTCGCCTGCCACAACTAAAAGATCACACATGCCACAACTTAAGATCCCTTGTGCTGCAACGAAGATCTCACATGAGGAAACGAAGATCCCCTGTGCCATGACAAAGACCCGGTACAGCCAAATATATGAATAAATAAATAAATATTAAAAAAAAATAAAGTGGGTGCATTAAAAAAATATCCCAGTTTAGCTCCTTACCAGCCTTGTGGCCCTAGGCAGATCACTTCACCTCCCCGTGACTCAGACTCCTAATTTGTAAAAGTGAAGATAGATAGTACCAATTTTGCAGGGTTGCTCTGAGGCTTGAATAAGATTATGTGTGTAAAGCATCCAGGACGTCACCAGGACGGCATGCAGTAGGTAAGAATGTAGCAGAGATTGGTGAGACCAAGTGCTAGGTTTCTCTGACTGCTCTTAGGGTATTTAAATCTAGAGATTCTGTGCTCTCTGCTCTCAGGTCTCCAGACCAGTAAAGATGCCAAGTTTTATGCCCCTCTCCACCAGGTACAAGAAGCCATTCAGCAATGAGAACGAGACCTTGGTGGTTCAGTTTTCAGTAAAACACAAGCAAGGCATCCATTGCAGTGGTGGGTTCGTGAAACTCTTTCCTGACACCCTGAACCAGGAGGATATGCATTCAGAATCCGAGTATTACATCATGTTTGGTAAGCTCTCTGATAGCAGTTGCTGTCAGCCCTGTGAGGTCTTAATGAGAGCCACTGTAGTTGTAGAAAAGGCTCAGATGGAAATTTATTTTTTAAAAAATTTATTGTATTGAAGTATAGTTGATTTACCATGTGTTAATTTCTGTTGTACAGCAAAATGATTCAGTTATATATATATATACAGTTTTTATACACACATACACATACTAACATACACATTCTTTTTCATATTCTTTGGAACAGGAAATTTCTAATGTGATAGCTCCACCTCCCTCTGTGGTAAGACTCTTAGAAGACCTGAGAAAAGCAACTCTAAACCTAAATGTTAATATAGAGGTGAAGAGTCACATGGTATTAACAAGGCTGCAGTACAGAGAGACACTTTCCATTTCTAAGAGAAAGAGAAAGGGATCAGAAACTGTGTAGATACCCTCAAATGTACCTTTTACAATAAGGCTTTGTGCTCTGAAGGAGGTTCCTGCCCTCAGGGAGAGAAAGGCACAGAAGGTTAGGGAAATCACCTTTATCCAACATCTGTAGTGCATCCAGTGTTGCATCTGTAACCTCAGTATACTGGCCCTCCTTGGGGCAGTCCAGCTCTTACTTAGCTCAGTTTCAACGTGGTTGATATTTAAAAAAACAAGAAACAATGGCAACTAATCCAACTCCCAAATCATTGGTGAAGAATGTGGATTTTACTGAAGGTTTTTGCAAATTCAGAGGAAAGGGTTAAACTACACATCATAAACCAACATTTCCTTAAAATTCTCTCTAGATATTTTTTCTTTTCCCAGGGAGCTCCAGATCTCTCTCTTGCCCTCGCCAAAATCCTCCTCTTCATCCTTTTTCTGTCTGAATCCCTTCTCCCTCAACTCTCTTTCTTATCTTTCAATCTCTTTCTTCTTTTTCTTTTCTTTTGCTATATGCGGGCCTCTCACTGTTGTGGCCTCTCCCGCTGCGGAGCACAGGCTCCAGACGCGCAGGCTCAGCGGCCATGGCCCACAGGCCCAGCCGCTCCATGGCATGTGGGATCCTCCCAGACCAGGGCACGAACCCGTGTCCCCTGCATTGGCAGGGGGAGCCTCAACCACTGCGCCACCAGGGAAGCCCTCTTTCTTATTTTTCAATCCCTTTCTTAGGTAAACCAATAAAGCACTATGGGGGTCTAAAACATGAGTCTGCTCATCTTTATTTTTTTCAGAATCTACACTTCTCACAAGGCACTTATATCTGTAATGTACATGGTAGTTGTAGTAGGGAAATTGGAAATAGGTTTTTTTAAATGTGATTTTTTTTCCCTTTCAAATGAATATTATTTACTTGATGCTCAAACAACCCAACAAGTTTGGGCTATTATCATCTCCATTTTACAGATGAGAAAACAAAGGCAAGAAATTTGCCCAAGATGAGCAAGTCGGAAGTCAGATTTTGAACCCAGTCTGTCTGGCTGTAAAGCCTGGGCTTTTTCTACTCTACCCTTTTGCCTTCTGCTTGGTGTGGGCACAGGCATATGAATCATTTTTTAAAAGGCAGAATGAAGACATATTTTTAAAAAGGTATTGATGAGGAGTTATGAGATCACAAAAGATGACATGTCCACCTGGGGGCATTTTGGAGAAGGTATTAATTATTCTTTGAAGAATGAGTTAGATTTTAATAAGCAGAAAAGGAGAGAGAGGAAATGTAATTTGGGCATAGGAAACTGTGTGTACAAAAGCTCAGAGACACGAAATTCAAATGCAAGTAGGAAAACGATGAGACCAGTGTAGCTAGAGCACACTGAGTGTGTGTGTGTGTGTGTGTGTGTGTGTGTGTGTGTGTGTGTGTGTGGTACATGCAGGAACATATTTAGGATAGTCAGAGAGCAATAGCATGGGAAATTAGGTAGAAAAACTAGGTTAAAACCTATTCTTGGTGAGACCTTCCTGGTGGCACAGTGGTTAAGAATCCACCGGCCAATGCAGGGGACACAGGTCTGAGCCCCTGTCTGGGAAGATCCCACAAGCCTCAGAGCAACTAAGCCCACGTGCCACAACTACTGAGCCTGCGCTCTAGAGCCAGCGAGCCACACTACTGAGCCCATGTGCCACAACTACTGAAGCCCATGTGCCTAGAACCCATGGTCTGCAACAAGAGAAGCCACCACAGTGAGAAGCCCGCGCACTGCAATGAAGAGGAGCCCCCGTCGCTGCAACTAGAGAAAGCCCACGTGCAGCAACGAAGACCCAATGCAGCCAAAAATAAATAAAAATAAATAACTAACTAAATTTATATTTTTTAAAAAAACCCCTATTCTTGGGCCTTTTCCAGGTTAAGCTCTCTGGACTCACAAATCAACAGTTTCCTCTAAAGCTTTCACAAAGCAGGAAGAGCCCCAGGCTCTGTTTCTAGTTAGGCTTGGGTTTAAAGCCCAGCAACGCTACTTATTAGCTGTTTGAACTTCTGCAAGTTGCTTAACTTTTCTGGGCCACAATTTTCCCAACTAAAAGTGGAGATAGTAATACCTCCTTGTGAGAATTAAATGATGTGGTATTAAGTGCCCGGCACAGGAGGGGCTTCCAGTTGGGTTTGGTCAATGGAATCCTGGCAGAAGATCACAGGGAGGGAGGAGAGTTGTGTCCCTTGACTGAAGGTCACAGCTTATCTCCTGGCTGCCCTCTCTACTGAACTCCTTTTTTTCCTGGGCTTTGGTAACTGCCCCTTCTCCTAGCCCCTTCAAGCTTAGGAGCGGGAATAGCCTGGAGCATAGCATTATTCCTTATATTTTCTCAATGTCCTGCCCCCACCATTTACAACAGTCCCTTTACACAGGTTCGATCCCTCATTGGGGAACTAAGATCTCGAATGCCTCATGGTGTGGCCAAAAACAAAAACAAACAAACAAAGAACAAAAACAGAAAAAACCCGAAACAAAACAAAGAATTAAAATAGTCCCTTTATTAAATTATCCTCAAATAATCCTAAATTTGTGTGTGCTGTCTCTTTCCTGCTATGTCTGTCTTAGCCACAAAACAGGCAAACTGCCTAAAAGTGATGTAAATTCATGTATTGGGATTTAATTTCCAGGCCCTGACATCTGTGGCTTTGGCAACAACAAAGTACAAGTCATCCCTCATTATCAAGGGAGAGAGATACCATGAGAACAACAAGACCATCAAACCCAGGGTGAGTGTGAGGGCTGGTCTTCAGCCTAGGGGGAAGGATAACCATTTTGCATTTGTTATCTCATTTAATCCTTACAACACCCCTGTAAATTAAGTACTATCATCTCCATTTTGCAGATTAGAAAATAGACCCAGAGAAGTGCTGTAAATTACAGGATTTCACATAGAAGCAATTGGTCTGAAAGCCTAGGAAGTCATGTAAGCTTATCTCTTGGAATAATGCTTGCCATGGCCCACTTCCCCACTGCTAGATATTGGAAGAGACGGGGGAGGTGGGGAGTGCTGGACTTAGAAATGGGTGGTGAGTTTACCTTAGTAACATCAGGGTTAGAGAGACCTAGGTTGGCTGGAGGATAATAGCTGGATTTCATCAGCCACTCAACAGGAAATCACTGAATGCCATCTCTGTGTTGGGCCTTGGGCTGGGGATAGGGTGAGCCAGGCATGGCTTCTAATCTCTCAAAACTCAGAGTCCAGTAAAGGTAAGAGTCAAGCAAAGGAGAATGACTACCTAGTCTGATTAGGGTCTGTGAGAGCACAGAGGAGACCCCAACCTGGTGCCTTAGGAAATGCTTCAGAGAAGCACAAAGAAGGTTTCTACTGTGCTGAGTTTTGAATGATGAGCATGAATTGGTCTTGTAAAGGAAGGTGACAATTTTAGGGAGGATTGAGCTACTAGAAGAGGTAATCACATGAGAAAAGTCAAGGAGACTTGAGAAAGAGTAGCACCGCAAGAAGTTTGGCACAAGTAGAGCACAGAGGAGAGGCAGAGACTGAGTCTGGAGAAGACCCTAGGTCCTGGGTCATTGGAGAACTTGTGTTTGGGGCAAAGTCCTTCCCTAGCAGGACTGTGCATACAGGGACTCCCTGGGATCCAGCTCAGGGTAGGCATTGTGCTGGGACCTGCAGATACAACAGATGAGTCAGAAACGACCCCTGCAGTTGAGAAGCTCAGAGTCTAGTGGGACAGACAGAAAAACAGACAAGATCAAAGAATGACCAGAGCTGTGATGAAGGGAAGGATGGGAACTAGGTGACACCAGAGAAGTGTGTACTCAGGAGAATGAGACCTAAAGTCTCTTTTGGGTTAACCAGAGAAATGGGATGAGGGATGTGGTAAAGTGTGTTTGTGACTATGTGGGAAGTGGCATTCAGGAACTGAGGGCCTGTTTTAGATGGTGATTTTAATGCTTGAGGTCCAACAGGGGACTGAAATATTCCTCGTTCCCTTTCTAGATCAATAAAGACACTCACCTGTACACTCTGATCATTCGCCCCAATGCTACTTATGAGGTCAAAATTGACAACCAGCAAGTAGCAGCTGGGGACCTGGAGGACGACTGGGACTTCTTGCCTCCCAGGAAGATAAAAGCCCCCTATACCCGGAAACCAAGGAAATGGGATGAACGCCTACAAACAGAGGATCCTGAAGATAAGAAACCTGAGGTGAGGTGTTTCGATGGGAAGCAGGAGGGGATCTTAGCTGTGGGGATGGGCAAAGGAAGCTAGGAACAATGGAGCAGAAACGGGGAGCATCTTTCCCTCAAGGAGGTGTGTAGCTAAATATTGGTATCCAGAGAGGCATGGAGGGAAGAGGGAAGCACCTCACGTTTATTGAGGATTTACTGCCCCTGCTAGCAGCCTCTATGAGGACAAGGAAAGTGATGCTTAAAAATGAAGTGACTTGCCCAGGCACACATACATTAGAACCAACATTTGAACCTGAATCTCTTTGATTCCAAAGTTATTGATATGGGAAACATGTGGAACATACTCACTGATTCATTATCATTCACTGGAAAGCTGTACTGGATACAGCTATGAATAGAACAATCCAGGGACTGAGAATCCTCCTGGGACTCAGAATCTAGTGAGGGATACAGACAAGTACATAGATGCAGGTCACACTGTGTAATTAATGGTGAGAGTCAGGAAAGCCAAATCCTGTGGGAGCCCCAAACAGGCTCCTAACTCAGGCTGAGTTGGGGTGCAGGTGGTGTTCTGGGAAGGAGGAGGCATGCTTCAGTGATTTGGTTAACCTAGGGATTGGAAAAATAGACTTTGGTGTCAGACAGATATGGTTTGTATCCGAGCTCCACCATTTACTAACTGCGAAACCCCACCTATAAGCAGTTAGACCTTGGGCAAGGAATATAACTGCTGTGAAATTTCACAAACAGGGATTATTATAATACCTATATGTGAAGGTTGTTGTGACGATTAAATGAGCTAATATACATAATTTAATGCCTGGTACATAATAAGTTCTTAATACATGGCATTTATATGTTAATCATGTACTGAATGTCAAACAGTACATTCATTACAGCAAGGGAAATTGAGTTGGAGGAAAAATATTCCAGACCCTGAGAACAGCAGGAGTGAAGGCACATCAGTCAAGTGGAAAGTAACATGGTTATGTAAAGAACTGCAAGCAGCAGTTTAATATTTTAGGAGCATAAAGTTCAAGGTGGAGAGTGATGGAAGATGAGTTGGAATGGTCTGTTGGAGCCAGGTCATGGAGGGCCTCACCTGCTGGGCTGCTGCTCCTGAGGTCAGAGCAGATTCACCCTCATGCAGAGGAGATGCTCAGGGTTCAGCAAGGAGCAGCATGGCACCCAGCAACTGGAATCCATTCTGTAAGGAGAGGCCTGTAGAGAGGTGGGCAGTGGCCCAGCCATGTGTAGGGAGATTCAATGGGCTCCAAACCCAGGGGGAGGGAGGTGTAGTCAGAGAATTAAGGCAGATGATCAAGCAGTGTCTGGATCTTCAGCACCCTGGGAGAATTAGGGACTAGTTTACTTCCAGACCCAGCAGGCAGGCTCAGGGCAGCAAGACTAACCATAGACTCTCCCTCCTGGTGTGGACCATGCACCTGATGTAGTCAGGGTTGGATCAAGGCCTGGGGGAGAGGGGAGAGGCTCCAGGCCTCTATGCTCCCTGTTGAGTAGACCCGGAGAAGGTGGAGACTACTTAGATAGGCTGGGCTCTATCAATTCTATAGCCCCCAGGAGAGGATGCTGACTGTTAATGTCTCAGGAACCACAAAACAGCTGAGGCATCCCAGGAACTAGGGAACTTCATGCTACTGAATGACTGTGAGTCTAGTGGGCTTGGCAGCAAAGCCTTTAGTAAGTCTGGGAAGTGGTCAGCACCAAGGTGAACTGCCAGGTAGATAGAGCAAAACTTTGGAGGCTCCAGAGCAGAAGAAATATGAACGTTAGGACAGGCCATGACTTGGAGCTCTGTCTTAGGAAATAGAAGGGACCTGGGGTACAAGGGAGGACTGATACAGATCTGGGAACATGCTGGGGTACAATGCAGGTCACTAAGAGAGGCCTTCAGGGAGAGGGACACAGGCTAGAAGACTTGTTCTGACAATTGGGGCACATAACTGGGGAACGGAGAGGGCCAGGATAAGGGAAATTCCCATCTTATTTGCGATTAAAGTAGTCAAGGTCAGAAGGATAGAGAATATGAGGAGGCACTGGAGTTGCTTAAAGGCTTTTTCTCTGCTGTATGTTTTGGATTTGTTTGCAGAGCCCTGAGCTGGGTTTTCATAGGAGTGAGGACAGGAGAGCGGCAGGGGTAGGGCGCCAGGTCCAACCCTACTGTACTCTGTACCCCTGTTTCATACCGGCCCACCCATCTACACTCATGGAGGAACATTTTGTTTTAGGACTGGGAAGACCTCGAATGCATCCCAGACCTGGAAGCCAGACGACTGGAATGAGGCAATGAATGGGGGTGGGAAGGGCCCCTGATACCAAACCTGAAGTATAAGGTGAGGGGGTCTCTCCTGCCAATCAGTATGAGAAATAAGAGAGAAGAGATGTAAATTTTAATCTATAGAACAGAAACTCTGAGATCCTGTGGTCATCTTCCTCCTTTCCCCTTCTCCATAAGACTGTAGCCTCATTTGGGCCGTGTTCTCAGGGCTGTGCCTATCTGGGAGAAGGTGGTCAAGGTTGATGCTGGGAGGCAGAGGTCCAGGGAGCCCTAGGCAAGGGATTTGTCCGGAGTGGTGGAAATCAGTCAAAGGAACATGATCAAAACAGGAAATGGGTCTGGGGTCAGGAACCGGAAGTCTCAGAAGTGGTCCAGAAAGGGGAAGGGTAGGACATGAATCAGCCAGGCATGTTGGGGGAGGGTGGGGGAACTTCTTTTTAAGGGCTAAGTCCTGACCTCATGTCAGAAATGAGAGGGAACTAAAGGAATCAACTATCAAATGCTCCAGAGATAATACTGACTGAAACAAACATTGTTTTATTTGGTCACAGTTTCCTACACTGCACACCAGGAAGAGAATGGCCCCAAGTCCAGAGTCCTTAGATGGTGGTTCCCTGTGAAGCTACATTTTCTTAACATCATGAACAAACTTATGCAGAGAGCTGGGACCAGGCTCAGAATGCGTCTCTGCTACCATGTTCATATCCCTCTGGGTAAAAAGGGGGAACCTGGGGGCTTCCCTGGTGGCTCAGTGGTTGAGAATCTGCCTGCTAATGCAGGGGACACGGGTTCGAGCCCTGGTCTGGGAGGATCCCACATGCTGCGGAGCGGCTGGGCCCGTGAGCCACAACTACTGAGCCTGTGTGTCTGGAGCCTGTGCTCCGCAACAAGAGAGGCTGCGTTAGTGAGAGGCCCACACACTGCGATGAAGAGTGGACCCCGCTTGCCACAACTAGAGAAAGCCCTCGCACAGAAACAAAGACCCAACACAGCAAAAATTAATTAATTAATTAATAAACTCCTACTCCCAACATCTTCTTTAAAAAAAAAAAAAGAAAGGGGAACCTGGAAGAGTCTTGTGCATTAGCTCAAAGAAAGGGAGAGAAGCTCAAGGAATCCTGCTCTGAATCCTTATGCCTAATTGATTAATCTTTCTGATTGCATGAGAAGAATGGAAAAATACTAATGCCGTGTTCACTCTTTGGTGCTTTGCTTAGGGACAATGTAAACCTCGGATCATTCACAATCTCAGTTACCAGGGGGAGTGGATTCATCCAGAAATAGACAACCCTGAATATAAGCCCGACCCAACCATTTGTCACTATTATAACATTAGTGTCCTTGGCCTGGACCTTTGGCGGGTAAATCTCTCTGGGCTCAGAGCCAGGGAAGAACAGTCCCTCTAAAGGTTCCACAAAGTAGAAAGAGCTCCAGGCTGGAAATTACAAAACTTGAGTGAGTCTTGACCTTTCTAAACCTCAAACTGTTCCTCTTTAAAATGAGATTAATTATATTCATCCTAATAATTACAATAGCTAAAATTTATTGAGTCTCTACCATGTACCGAGCACTATTTCAGAGACTTTGCAAGTGCCATTTAACTCTCACTATGAAATCTCCTACTTCTAAATGTGAAAACTGACGTTCAGCAAAGTTAGCTAACTTGCCTGAAGACACATCTGGTAAGCAGAAAAGCTGGAATTTGAATGCAGGCCTTTCTGAGGCTAGATTCAGTGTTCCAATACTTTATACTGCTAGGCCGGTCCTATGTAAATCTTGGGGTAGTTCTGGAAATAAAAGGGAATCAGAGATGTGGTAAATCTTTGAAATATTAAAATCCCTAGATAGATGTTGGGACTGATTGTCCCAGCCATGATGACAAATCCTGACCTAGCCTCCCTCTTCTCTGCCAGTTACCTTTCCTGGCTCTGATTTGAAGGAAGAGAGGAGGGCTCAGGTACTCAGGCCTTCACAGAGTTGTTTTCTTCCAATGAGACCTGATGTTGAAAATGCGAGGATTCTTTCCCAGCTCAGGAGAAAGAGAGCACCTCAAGTGCCTGCCTCAGAGTGAAAGCTTTAGCCCAGGAGACCTCTTGGAAACTGAAACCTATCAATACATAGTCTTGGAATTCCCTTGGAGAGGAAGGGGAAGTGAGCATTAATATCCCTTATTATTACCCTGTATTATGTTTGAGAGAATTGAGAATCAGAAATGTCACATGATGTGCCCAAGAACACACAGCTAGTGCATGGGAGAGACAGGATTCAAAGGTCTGTCAGCCCGTAAAGTCCTTGTTTACTGATTACACCCACCGTACAATAGAGCCTCTAGAAACTGCAGCCACTTGTCCTTGGGTGTATCCTGGAATGTTCTACAGCCAGTGAAATCTCTGTCTCTGACCAGTGATTTCTACAGTTCAAGGCTGCTAAAGGTCTCTTGAACAGACACCCCCAATTTGAAGCTTTCTTGGTTTATTTATTTATTTTGACTTTCTTGTTTCCCTGGCTCAGTGAGGCCAGCACACAAGTGTAAGGAGATGATGTATGTAAATTACCATGTGCATAGTAGGGGTTCAGGAGAGAAGGAAGAAGAGAGACATATGTCCTTCTTTTGTTCCTTTTTTCTCTGAAGAATGTGGATACAGTTTGTACAAATTCCCATTGTTATCTCTTTTTTTTTCAGTTGTCCCTTTTTAATAAATAATAGGAACTTTCTACATCTTGAAAAAATATGTGGTCATATTAATATGCCTAATCTGATTGTTTCCTTAAAATGCATTGGGTTTTTTTTTTTCCACTGAAAACATTAAGGCACACACTTTAAACAGTTTCTTTGTTCATATACAAAATTTAAAAATTATTTGACACTAATTGCTCTGAGTTCTATCTTCCTCCTCAAGTAGGCAAACCTTTCTATTTGAGAATTTAAACCATGCTGAAGGAGTGTTTCTCAAACTTTAACATGCGTATGAATCACTCAGATCTTAATAAAATGCAGATTCTGATCCAGCAGGTCTGGGACAAATCCTGAGAGACTACATTTCTGAAACTCCAGCATTATCTCTTTTTTTTTTTTTTTTTTGTCTTGTGATACAGTTCTGTACAACGCTGACATCACCCTTGCAGGCATCCTTTCCTTTTAAGTTCTAGTTGGGTCTGGCACTCCCAAGTCCTACTCCACCCTACCCACTCAGCCAAACCAACACATCCAGTTTATCACAGGGCCCCTGCACCTCACTGGAAAAGCCTAGAGACTCTCAGCATAGAGATGGGCTGGAATTCTCTCACCTGCCCTGCGCCAACCCGGGGTTCCAGATGCTCTGTGAGTCCATCGCCCTCTGCATCAGGTCCTAGCCTAGTAAGCTGCTTAATCTTCCTGCTTAGTCCCTGACCCATCCTGCTCTCTGTTCCTACACTCCCATACACAGTCCCTTTTCTTTTCTTTCCTTTTTTTTTCCTTAGGCAGAAGATACTGCATTCTTTCATCAGGACAGAGGCTAGGAGGAGATGGCAGTGGACAAAAAAATTCTTTCTCTTAGCTTTGGGACTCCTTATGATCTCTGAAGGAGTAGTGACACAAAATGCAATGAATATAGCCTAACAACCATAATGCAAAGCAATTGACATTCCTTAGGTCATATGGTCTGTGTCACAGACCTGTGGGGCTGGAGGGTAGGGCTTATCATCTCCGTTTTACTGACCAGGAAGTGGAGGGCTTAGAGAGGTGACTTGACTTGTCAAGATCCCATAGCTAGTAAGTGCCCAAACCTATACTCTTTCCATTTTATGATTCAAGTGGGACATCACAGGAAACCAGGTAACTTTCAGTGAATTAACTTTTTAGGCTTTACAGTCTCACAAAGCTCTTTCTCACATATTCTTTTCTCCTGAGAACTGTAAGAAGAAAGCAGGGAAATTATATTTTCTTCCATTTTCCAGATAAAAACATGGAGGCACAGAAGAGATATGAGTAAACCAAGGTCCCTCCACTAGTGAGTTGTAGGAAGCAGGACTGGCCCTCATGTCCTGATTCGCAGTTGGAGGCAGAGCCAGGAGTTTAGTGTAGGGGGATGGCGGTAAGTGAGCACCAAAGAGAACAGGGGAGATTGGAAACATTTCTCCTGCGAGTAGAAAAAATGGAAGAGCCAAAAAATGAGCAGTTCCCTGACCAAGACTGCTGACAGCTCAAGAAGGAAAAAAACAGAACAAAAAATAAATCCCAACTCACAAAAAGAAAAAAAATCCCAAAGAAAAAAATCGTAAAGTTGCATAAGGAATTATTAAAACCAATTTTTTAAATGGCTCAGAGGAAATTAACGATCTTTATTCAAAGTGGCTATTTTGTCATTTATTTTTCTGCTGAAGGCAGGGTTGGGGGGATGATGTAAGCCAAATAAAAGTCTTTCTTATTTAAAAAAGGCAAAACAAAACGAAACATTTTTCAAACCCTAGAGGAAGGACACATGATAACTCATGCTGCAAACTTTCTCGTGGTCACACAACGGCTCTCACACAATTAACTTGCTGATTTATTTAACATATAATGCTAAAGCAAAAAAAATCCAGAATGACTCTCCTTTTGTTTCTTTTGAAACATATCCAGATAATGAAAAGTTATGATAATAACTATTATCATTTATCGAATGACTGTTATCTGCTAGACACTGTGCTTTACATATATTATTTCTAATGCTCATGACAACACTTCAAGTGAGTTAGTTTTAATACTTCACTTATGAGGGAATAGGCTCAGAGGAGTTGAGTAACTTCCCCAAAGTCACACAGCTAGTATGTGGTTGAGCTGGTCTGTCTGACTCCATGACTGCTGCTCTTTCTATTTTGTTCCTTTATCATTAATAAACACTGAAATTATTATATACCGTTGACTTGATTCATCCTTTTCTTTAATTGTAAATATTAAATATGTTATTTTAAGAAAATAGAGAAATATGGTAGAGAATCTAAATTATGCTTGCACTTCTTGTTGAACCTTTTCTTTTCCCCGTATTCTTTTAGTTTTTCTGATTATATTGAGGAGAGAACCTTAAAAAGGACATCTATAAGTGGCAGCAGAGACTATCAATCTGAGCTGGGGCAAGAGCCACTGGACAGCAATTTGGAGCCTAGCAGAATGATGAAAATTTCTTCACAGCCCTCTGAAAGAGTGGTCACAGGCTTGGAGAACACAGAACCTTGGGAAACAGTAACGTAACTTCTTTCTAGAGCAGATCAGCTAAGGTGGTACAGCATTCTGGACCCTCTGTGCTCTTAATCATCTTTGTATTCCCTCACTCCACCTCAGTTATTGATTAAAATCTCTGGTCCGTGGCCTGGGAATCTGCATTTAGCAAAGCTTCCAGTTGATTTTTTAAAGCCTTTTGACCTAGTTCTAATAATCCCATTGTTTTCATTTCAACAGGTGAAATCAGGCTGCATCTTTGATAATTTCCTTCTTACAAATAATGAAGAGTTTGCAGAAGAGGCTGGAAATAAGACCTGGGGAATAAGAAAAGTAAGATTTTTCCCTCCCTTGGATTTCCAGGTGTCTGACTCTTCAGTTGGGCACTGTTCTCTGCATTTAAAAAATCAGTCTCACAGTCATTGTCTCATTTGCTGGTTAAATGGCCCTGAGAGGCAGGGTAAAGAACTTGTATTCATTGGACATCTACGACCTTGTACTTGACTCTATGACCACTTTCCAAAAGTCTTCCCACTAAGCCCTTAAAACAAACCAGCAAGACAGGTATTGTTATTCCCGTTTTTCAGATGTAGGAATTGAGATTCATAGAGTATAGATGAACTGTACAAGGTCACATGCAGCCTTTAACTTGTTGAGTTAGAATGCACACTCCTTCTGTGTCACACGCCCTGCTCACAGTGTGGTGATCTAGAAGGGAGCCACTGAACCCATTTCTGATGGATGACTTGGAGAAAGAAGCAAGATGTTAGTGCTGTTTACCAGTTTCCCTGCTCTCCTAGAACTATTTTACGGGTGGAGTGATACTTAGGACAATGGCTTCTTCTTGGTGCCACCCTTCATCCAGACCTCCTGGTTCTGGGCCATTCAAGCGCGTTTGTGGCCAATGCTTGATTACCCAAAAGGCAGACAAGGCTCATGGTTAGAGCACCAGCAAAGCACAAGCATTAAAAAGAAATTTATTTATATTTTTGGCTGTGTTGGGTCTTCGTTGCTGTGCGTGGGCTTTCTCTAGTTGCGGCAAGTCGGGGGGGCTACTCTTCGTTGCGGTGCTCGGGCTTCTCATTGTGGTGGCTTCTCTTATTGAGGAGCACGGGCTCCAGGCACGCGGGTTTCAGTAGTTGTGACATGTGGGCTCAGTAGTTGTGGCTTGCGGGCTCTAGAGCGCAGGCTCAGTAGTTGTGGCGCACGGGCTTAGTTGCTCTGTGGCATATGGGATCTTCCCAGGCCAGGGCTCGAACCCATGTCCCCTGCATTGGTAGGTGGATTCTTAACCACTGTGCCACCAGGGAAGTCCCAAAAAAGAAATTTTTGAGAGAACTTTGATACTTAGCATTTTCAAAGAAGCATTGACATAGTCATCATGGAAAAAAATAAAAATTAGACTTTTTACACTTCTTAGTCTGCTTTTGTTTTGTTTTTACTTTGAGGTTATCATCTAATACTGTTATTTTTAAAATAAATTTATTTATTTTATTTTATTTATTTTTGTCTGCGTTGCTGCGCGTGGGCTTTCTCTAGTTGCGGCGAACGGGGGCTGCTCTTTGTTGCAGTGCACGTGCTTCTCACTGCAGTGGCTTCTCTTGTTGCGGAGCACAGGCTCTAGGCGCGCGGCCTTCAATAGTTGTGGCACACGGGCTCAGTAGTTGTGGCTCGTGGGCTCTAGAGTGCAGGCTCAGTAGCTGTGGCGCGCAGGCTTAGTTGCTTCGCGTCATGTGGGATCTTCCTGGACCAGGGATCGAACCCGTGTTTCCTGCATTGGCAGGCGGATTCTTAACCTCTTTGCCACCAGGGAAGTCCTCTAATATTGTTTTATTGAGGAAATATTACATATTGGTCAAGAGCATGAGTTTTAGAGCTAGATTGCTTAGGTTCAAATCCAGGCTCCATTACTTACTAGCTGTACAACCTTGGTCAAGTTGTTTAACCTCTCTGATCTTCAGTCTCCTCATCTATAAATTGGGAATGATGATACCAATTGTCTTTTAAGTTCCTGGCATATAGTAAGTGCTCAATACATGGTACTTATTATTATTAACCTATATATTCACTTGGCGAATATTTGTTGAGTGCTTGTTCAAAGCACTGTTGTAGTTGTTGGAGATATACCAGTGAAATAAAACAGAGAAGTTTCTGCCCTCATGGGGCTTACATTCAGTCAGGGGAGCCCAACAAGAAACATATAAAGAAGTAAATATATATGCATGAGATGGTGAGATAAACTACAGAGAACAATAAAGCAATAGAGAGGGCTGTCATCATGGGGGTTTTGCTCTTTGGTCAGGAGAGGCTTTGTTGAGTAAACAACATTTAAGAGACTTGGAGGAAGTAAGGAGCAAACCACGCAGATGTTTGGGAAGAAGAGCCTTCTGATAGAGAGAATAGCAAATGCAAAGTCCCTGAAGTAGAAGCATAACTTGCTTGTCTAAGAAAAAGTAAGAAGTACAGTGTGACTAGAGCTGAGTGAGAAAGAATGAGAGTAGTTGGGGCCACTTCCCTGAGTAAAATGGGGAGCCATTGGAGCCATTTTTAGCAAAGGAGTGATATGAACTGGCTCATAGATTAAGATGTTACTCTGGCTGCTGCATTGCAAAAGTCTATACGAATGAAAAAGGACTATAGGGGAACAAAGGCAGAAGCGAGTGGTAGTGGTGGAGGTAGAGGAATGCTCAGATTCTAGATCCATTTTGAAGGTTAAACTCACAAGAGTGATGGATTAGATACAAAATATGGGTTGGAGTAAAGAGGGATGGCTCCAAGGTTTTTGACCCCAATGACCAGAAGGATGGAGTTATTGAGGATGAGCTTTGGGGCACCCCAATAGTTGGAGATCAGGGAGATAAAGTGGAACCAGCAAACAAAACAGAAAGGGTAGCCGGCGAGGTAGGAAGAGAACCAGGACATTATCCTGTAGGCCAAGTGAAGAAAGTATTTTAAGGGGGAAAGTAGTGATCAATTGTATTGAATGATCAAGAAAGATGAGGACTGAGAATGGACCACTGAATTTAATAACATGGGGTTCATTGGTGACTCTGACAAGAGCAGTTTCAGTGAGACGTATAGGGGAAAAAAATGGGTCCAAGAAAGAATGGAAGGAGAAAAACTAGAGACAGCAAGTATAAGCTAGTCTTTTGTGGAGTTTTGCTGTAATAAGTGTAGAGAGAATAGGGTGGTAGGTAAAGGGAAATGTTGGTCAAGAATTTTTTTTATATACAGTAGATCTTCCTGCCTGCTTGTATGTTAATGGGAATGATACAATAAAGAGAAAAAAACAATATAGGAGAGAAAGAGGAGAATTTCTAGAACACTGTTTTTGAGAATATGAGAGTGGATGACATCTAGTGCCCAAGAAGATGGGTTGGCTTTCCATAAGAATATGGATATTTTATCCATAATCACAGGAATAAAGAATGACTATATAAGAATTAATACAGGCAGGTGGGTAGATTTGGTGGTGGGAGTATATGTAGTTGTATTCTCTGGGAAGCAGACACCAAGATGGTGTTAGAAATGTAGGCGATTTACTGGGGATAATGCCTGGGAAAGATGAAGGGTAGAGGGTGCAGGAATAGGCACCTGTGAAAGGAGAGAGGAAAAGGAGAATTGGGTAGGAATTATAGTCAAGTGCAGTGCAGCTCTGAGAAAGTCTTGCTAGCCCAACATTGCTCCAGGGGAAAAGGAGAAGGAGGGTGAACCAACCACAGAAATATAGTAGGCTCATCAGTTAGCATTAAGGGCTCACTTGAGTTTAGTTTTTGGTTTTTTTTTTTTAATTGTCAAATGTCTTGGCATTTAAAAAATTTTTTTTATATTGGACTATAGTTAATTTTTGAGTTTAGTTTTAATGAGTTTAAAATGAGAACAATCTGTTTTTACTATTTTCTCTAGCCATTTTCTCTGCTTAGGTGCAGGCCTGGCAAGTTGGATTTAACCAGATTTGAAGATTTGCCCAACTAAGGGAGGGAAGGGCAAAGGAGTTGAGGATGTTTGCAAGAGAGTAATCACATAAAAATAAAGAAAGCAGGAAAGGGAAGATATGAGTTGGTTGAGGTCTAATGAAAAGGAAATGGTTTAACAAGTTGTTATAGGTGCAGGTGGGCTTGAGGAGTTGGTAGAGTTGGTCTTTTGTTGCCTTTGGCAAGAACTGTTTTGGTAAGGATCGGAGGTTGGGAACAGATCAGTGAGTAGAGCAGTGAGAGGGAAGTGAAGAAATAGAGACATTAAGTGTAGCCAGTGCTTTCCAGGCATAAGAAAATGAAGGCCTGATTGAAAGAGAGAATGTGGGAATAACGTGGGAAACACAACAAGATGTCAAGCACTTGCTCCCACTAGGATTGTCGAAGGCCCTATCCTACTGGGCATGCAGGTTCTCAATCTAGCTTTGTCCCCCAGGTCTGGGTAGAAGACCACCAGATTCTCTAGGTGAGGATTAAAGCCCTAGAGGAGTTTAGACTGTGTCTTTTTTTTTTTTTTTTTTTTAATTCTTGGCTGTGTTGGTTCTTCGTTGCTGCACGTGGGCTTTCTCTAGCTGCAGCGAGTGGGGGATACCCTTCATTGTGGTGCGCGGGCTTCTCATTGCAGTGCCTTCTCTTGTTGCAGAGCATGGGGTCCAGGCACGTGGGCTTCAGTAGTTGTGGCACAAGGTCTCAGTAGTTGTGGCTTGTGGGCTCTAAAGCGCAAGCTCAGTAGTTGTGGCGCACAGGCTTATTTGCTCCACGTCATGTGGGATCTTCCCGGACTAGGGATCTTCCCGGACTAGGGCTCGAACCCATGTCGAACCCATCCGCCTGCATTGGCAGGCGGATTCTTAACCACTGTGTCACCAGGGAAGTCCCAAGGACTGTGTCCTTTCTTTAAGGCCCCTCTGAGTAGTAAAATTTATGAAGACAGCTCTAAGGATCAAATTCTAGCACCTGGATGAACACATTAGAGAACTCAGAAGTCCCGTTTCTGACTGCAAACTTGTACTGGCTACAGTTCAAAAGCAAATTCAAAGAGTTCCATAAAGGTTGTTTTACTGTGATATAGCAGAAAGAGGACCAGACTTGGAACCAGAAAACCTGGTTTCTAATTCTAGTTCTACCACTCACTAGCTATATAGCTTGGGGAACTGATTTAATCAGTCTGAATCTCGTATTCCTCATCTAGAAGGTGGGAGCAGTAACACCTCATACACTGCTGTAAGGAATAGAAATAATGTGTGTAGACTGTCTCATACCATGCTTAGCAATACTGTAGGCATTCAGTAGATGTTTGTTGAATCTGAACCAATTTTATTTATGAACAAATTACACACACACACACACACACACACACACACACACACACACACACTTCTCTCCACCCCACACATACTGAAAATTTATAGGTAAATAAACACCATACCAGAAATCTTTAAGAGTGTGGGAAGATGCCAGACATTTCTAAAGTGAGTTATCTTTGTTTATACCATCTGTAAATTATTTTGAAATTCCACACTCTAAACAGGACATAGAGAAGCAATGGAGAGAACTGTACAAAGAAATGGAAAAAAGAAAACAGGAAAAAGAGGCCAAGAAGAAAAAGGAAAAGGAGGAAGAAAGGGAAGATGACATCTGGGGAATTGAAGAGGGAAGTGAAGAGGATTCTGCTGAGGACCCAGGAAATTACAGGCAGCTGAAGGAAGATGATGATAAAAGAGCATTTCTGGGTAAAAATGTAGAAGTCCATGTTGATCAGAGGATGAACTATAACTGGGTAACAAGTGGTTACTACTCAGAGGCAAATGATGTTGCTTAAAAGGTAGAATGTTCATGGTTTGGCAAAGTCTGGGGAGCAAAATTACTTGCTTTCTCTGAATGAACATTGAATTTGGATTTCTATATCCCATCTCCTTTGCTCTGTATGACCTTGGGAAAGTCCCATCACTTCTTGAGGCTTCTCTTGTCAATGGAAAGGGAGTGATAATTCCTGTTTCATGAGGCTGCTGTAAGGATTAAATTAGATATGTGTGCAAAGTGCCTGATATAAAAAGACAGTCAACAAATAGTAGCTATTACTACTTACCATTATCATGGTATTTATAAAATAATTGACAGTAAAAAAGCCTCTGTATAAACCTGAGCCTCACTTTCAACTTATTCCAGTATATCCAGTGATGTTATTACAGATGTAAATCTGTATTATTTAGTATTTACTGAGCAGTTCTGATAGCTGTATTTGTGGGCGATGATGCTTGATGTTTTCTCTTGCAGGTGTATCAAGCACTTAAAAACAAAATCAGACTTCCTCCTAACATAAACAAAGATACTTTGTGAAACTCCTTTTGCTTCTCTGCTGTTTTGTGCAGTAATTTTAAATTAATTATTACTTGTTTGCAGGTTTGCTGGTTTTATAGTTATCCTTTCTGTACCATTGGCTCACTATATTATTATATGCATTCACATAGCTCTTTACAGATCACAAAGCACTTTCCTATAAATTTGAGCAACTACTGCAATGTGCTCATTTAATCCTCAGAACAGCCATTGTAGAGGATACCATTATTATCTTCCTTTTACAGATGCAGAAACTGCTAAAAGGAGGCAAGTCACTTGCTCAGGGTCAAATAACCAGTAAGGGGAGGGACACGTATCTGAACTCAAGTTTGTCTGGTTCCAAAGATTATCCTTCCATTGCATTAGGCTGTTTGTTGAATGAGTGAGTAAATATCTATTACGACTGAGTACAGATAGTAGGCAAGTCTCACATGGAAAAAAATACCCTTTTAACAAAAATAATCATAAAGTAATTTTCCTCTTTTAAAAATTTTCTCAAAAAATAAACATACAAACAAGTAGCTGCATGAAGTGTGACAGCCTTTTCATAAGAAGCTAATGTGGTTGCCAGGTGTTCAAGGCGACCATGGTTGATTCCTGGCCCTACTTACTTATCAGCTGTATTACCTTAGGCAAGTAATCTAACTTGCCTGTGGGAGTTATTTTCCGTGTCTCATTTTTCTGTGTCTCATTTTTCACATTTGCAAACTCAGCTGTGAGGATTAAATGCTGACTCTTCCTTCCTTTATTTTACTAGGACTACACCAAAAATTAATCCCAGTCTAGCTGGAGAGTCAAGCCCAGACACAATTATCATATTATAGCACAGGGCTACAAATTTAGGTCTGGAACATCATAGGTGCTCAATAAATATTAGTTAAAAGAATGAACAAATCTCTGACTGGTGCTTTCAGGGAAGAGTTCACGAAGGAAGTAACTTTTGAACCAGCTCTTGAAGAATTCATGAGTCTGTCTTTCAGAGGAGGATATGTGTGAACCAAATTTCAGAGTCAAAGAGCAGGGCACCTGTATGACAGGAGTGGGGTGGTGAGGTCAGGGAGAAGCAGCAAGAACTCCTTCTTCCTTCTTTCCCGTAGGTTGGAGTTGGCTGTAGTGTCTGGGCCTGACAATCTTTGGAATGTTCTGGTTTGGAAAACTTGCCTTTGCAGGGAGGCAAAACTTTACCTCTTCCCTCTTAGGGTCTTCAGCTGGGCCTTAGAATTTAGGTAACGTAAGACAGATGCACTGGAGAAAAACATACAAATTTATTCAATGTAAGTTTTATGTGACACGGGAACCCTCATAAGGAAATGAAGACCCAAAGAAGTGGCAAAACCTAAATGCTTTAATACTAGGTTAAACGAAGAGAGGCAATTGTGGAAAAGTAACTAAAATGTACAGGGAGGCTAAAGGAAGATAAGAATTATTTTAACAATGTCGGTTTGTGTAGAATTCTCTTGCTCTCAGCTTGATGAGTGTTTCTTTTCTCCTGGTATGTGGAGGGCAGCTCCTACGTGGGAGCTTTACCTCCTGTATTCAGGAGGAAAGGGGAGATCAAAGTATCCCTTTTGTATCTGCTGTTTTTCAAGTGCCTTTAGCTTAAAATAACCCTTATGTCAGAGTGGCATATTTTGGGGTAGCATATCTTGGCACTCTTCACCTTTATACCTGTTTCTATAACATAGAGTCTTCTCATGGTGAAAAAGAGTAAGGCTTCAGGTACTGAGTCTAAACCCTGTCTTGGGGCTGCAGGGCTGGTGTGTGAGGAATCTATGTTTTAGGGATACCATTGTTTACTACCAATGTCTGCTCTGATTGGTCAGGCATATGTTCTACCAGTTGTTACATATTTTCATTATCACCAGATAAAGATACTGATTTTCATGCAGAATTCTGAGGGAGTAGTAAACAATAAAGATCCATTTGAGGGAATTCCCTGGCAGTCCAGTGGTAAGGACTCTGAGCTTTCACTGCTGAGGGCACAGGTTCAATCCCTGGTTGGGGAACTAAGATCCTGCAAGCTGCGCCGGACAGCCAAAAAAAAAAATCCATTTGAATATATTTTTTAAAGTTGCTGCTTTACCTTTGTTAATTTTTTACCTTTATTTTGATTGATTGTACAAACATTATTTCAGAAATTAATGTAATTTTAACAAGAAAAAATTCATGCATAGTTCCATCCATTCTGCACACAGACTGAAATTTTTGTGTTTCCTGCTAGGACTTGTCTTTTGAATACCACCATTCTGCCACTGAACCATACTCCTCCAGATTGAGTTTTTCTTTTGAACTTCTGTTTATATGTTTAATTTTCAAAAGTAACAGATGTTCAATGTAAAAAACTTCATCTCTACAAACACATTAAGAAAAAAGTAAAAATTTTTAATTATTCCCAAATCCAGAGACATCTGTGCAATATTTATTGTCTTTTCTTCCAGTTTTGTGTTTATTCATTGGTTAACTGGTTTGACTTTGGGTTGAAATGATTTAGTTAATCACACTCTTCAGTACAGGGCACTTTATCCTCTTTGGTCAGTGATTATCACTTTTAAATTTTATTTGATACTTTTTTTTTCTTTTACTGCCTTTCCCTTCCCCACACAAGCAACTAAGTTCTATCTGATGTAAAACTGTTTTTTGCATATGTTCTTACAAAATATGAATTTTTGTTTGCCCTGGGTGTATTTTTAATTTATGTAAATGGTATAGCGTTTAAATCTCATCTTGTTACCTCATATTTTTCACTATGCACTGTTTTTTTTTTGTTTGTTTGTTTTTTTGTGGTACGCAGGCCTCTCACTGTTGTGGCCTCTCCCATTGCGGAGCACAGGCTCCGGACGCGCAGGCTCAGTGGCCATGGCTCACGGGCCCAGCCGCTCCACGGCATGTGGGATCTTCCCGGACCAGGGCGCGAACCCGTGTCCCCTGCATCGGCAGGTGGACTCTCAACCACTGCGCCACCAGGGAAGCCCTGCACTGTTTTAAAAATGCATTCATGTTAGAAATAGACAATCTGATGAAAGACCAAACACTTGTAGTGAAATTTAATTTGTAATTTAAAAAAAAAACCTCCCATCAAACAAAAATCAGAACAGAATGGCTTCACAGGGAAATTCTACCAAACATATAAAGAAGAGCTAATATCTATCCTTCTCAAACTCTTCCAAAAAGTTGAAGAGGATGGAACACTGCCAAATTCATTCTACAAGGCCACCATTACCCTGATACCAAAACCAGACAAAGACACTACAAAAAAAGAAAATTACAGGCCAACATCTCTGATGAATACAGATGCAAAAATCCTTAACAAAATATTAGCAAACCGAATTCTACAATATATAAAAAGAATCATACATCATGATCGAGTGGGATTTATTCCAAGTATGCAAGGATGGTTCAATATCAATCAGTGTGATATACTTCATTAACAAAAGGAAGGATAAAAATCACATGATCATCTCAATAGACACAGAAAAAGCATTTGCCAAAATTCAGTATCCATTCATGATAAAGACTACCATCAGAGTAGGTATAGAGGGAATATATATCAACATAATAAAGGCCATGTATGATAAGCCCACAGCTAACATATTAATGGTGAAAAGCTGAAAGCATTTCCTCTAAGATCAGGAACTAGACAAGGATGCCTACTCTTGCCACTTCTCTTTAACAGAGTATTGGAAGTCCTAGCCATAGCAATCAGAAAAGAAAAATAAATAAAAGGCATTCAAATTGGAAGGGAAGAAGAAAAACTGTCACTATTTGCAGATGACATGACACTATGTGTATAGAAAACCCTAAATCCCCACCAAAAAACTATTAGAACTAATAAATGAATTAAGTAAAGTGGCAGGATACAAGACTAATGTACAGAAATCTGTTGCTTTTCTATACACTAATAATGAACTATCAGAAAGAGAAATCAAGAAAACAATTCCATTTAAAACAGTATCAAAAAGAATAAAATACCGAAGAATAAACTTAACCAAGGAGTTGAAAGACCTATACTCTGGAACTATAAAATCTTGATGAAGGAAATTAATGATGACACAAAGAAATAGAAAATACTCCGTTTTCATGACTTGGAAGAATTAAATATTGTTAAAATGTTCACACTACTCAAAGAAATCTACAGATTTAGTGCAATCCCTATCAAAATACCCATGATATTTTTCACAGAACTATAACAATCCTAAAATTTATATGGAACCACAAAAGACCCCGAATAGCCAAAGGAATCTTGAGAAAAAAGAACAAACCTGGAGGTTTCATGCTCCCTGACTTCAGACTATACTACAAAGCTACAGTAATGAAAACAACATGGTACTGGCAAAAAACAAAACAAAACAAAACAAACAGACATATAGACCAGTGGAACAGAATAGAGAGCCCAAAAATAACCTACACATTTATGATCAGTGAGTTTACAACAAAGGAGGAAAGAATATATAATGGGGAAAAGACAGTCTTCAATAAGTGGTGCGGGGAAAACTGGACAGCTACATGTAAAAGAACAAAATTAGGACATTTTCTCACACCATGTACAAAAATAAACTCAAAATGGATTAAAGACTTTAATGTGAGACCAGAAACTGTAAAACTCCTAGAAGAGAACATGAGCAGAACACTCTTTGACATTAATCATAGCAATATTTTTTGGATCTGTCTCCCAAGGCAAAAGAAACAAAACCAAAAATAAACAAATGGGACCTAATTAAACTTAAAAGCTTTTGCACAGCAAAGGAAACCATTGACAAAATGGAAGGCAACCTACTGAATGGGAGAAAATATTTGCAAATGATATGACTTATAAGGGGTTAATGTCCACAACGTATAAACAGCTTATACAACTTAATATCAAAAAAACAATCAACTCAATTAAAAAATGGGCAGAAAAACTGAATAGACATTTTCCCAAAGACATACAGATTCTAACAGGCACACGAAAAGATGCTCAACATTGCTAATTATTAGACAAATGCACATCAAAACCACAATGTGATATCACCTCACACCTGTCAGAATGACTATCATCAAAAAGAGCACAAATAACAAATGTTGGCAAGGATGTGGAGAAAAAGGAACCCTAGTATACTGTTAGCGGGAATGTAAATTAGTGTAGCCACTATGGAAAACAGTATGGACAGTCCTCAAAAACTAAAAGTAGAACTCCATATGACCCATCAATTCCACTCCTGAGTATATATCTGAAGAAAATGAAAACACTAATTCAAAAAGATACATGCACCCCAACGTTCACAGCAGCATTATTTATAATAGCCAAGACATGGAAGGAACCTAACTGTCCATCAACAAATAAATGGATAAAGAAGATGTGATATAGCCATTATTTTGTAATAAGTTTAAATGGAGTATAATGTATAAAAATATTGAATCACTATGTTGTACACCTGAAACTATTAAAATATTGTAAACCAACTATATGTCAATAAAAAATAAAATGCATTCTTGTTGCTGTGTGTATATCTAATCCATTTCTGATGATTACTGCATAATATTTAATGACAGAACATTTACCACATTTTAGCTGTCTACTCTCCCAGTGATAGACAACCAGGTTGTCTTCAAGTCTCCACCATCATAAATAACACAGCAATGAATATGTTTCTGTGTCTGCATAAGAATTTCTTTGGGATATATCCCAGGAGTGCAACTGTGGGCTTATAGAATATGAGTTCTTGATTTGCATAATTTATGTCAGATTGCTTTCGATAAGGCTATACCAGTCCATACTCCCACCACCACATATAAGGGTTTCAGCATCCCCACAACCCAACCAGCTGGCATTATCAAAATTTTATAGTTTAATAGATGTAAAACGATAGTACATTGCTGTTTTAATTAACATTTCACTGATATTTTTGAGCATCTCTTCATATGTCTTGATTTTGGGATTTCCTCTAGGTTCATGTTTTTTGCTTATTTTCTTTCTAGGGGTTGCTACCCTCTTACTTATTTGCAAGGATTTTGTGTATTAAATATTTCATATATCTTTTCTCATTCTCTCATCTAGTTACTTTGTCTACAGTGTCTTTTGGTGAATAGAAATCTTTATTATTCATCAATATTATTGTCTTATAGTTTGTGCTTTTTATAATAGGTTTTGCTTTTCCATTCTCCTCAGTCACAAACTGTAATAGTCTCCTAAGTTTTTCTTTTATAATTTTATTTTTCACATTTATTATATCTTTAATCCTTCTCAAGCCAGTCTTGTATGAGGTATAGAATTGATGAAATATGGTAATTATACTTTAAGCCTTGATATATCAGTTTCTGAGAGGGGGATATTAAATCTTCTACTACAATTATGCTTCTATCTATTTCTCCCTGAAGTTGTCTATATTTTAAGACTGTATAATTAGGTGCATCTATGTGTTTTACCTATTACATTTATGTGTTTGCTTCTTTTATGACTATGTAATGACTTTTTATCACTTCTTATCATTTGAGACTAAAATTCCTTTTTGACAGATACTATGGTCACAACCCAGTTCATATTTTCCTGGTGTATCTTTTTTCATCTTTTTATTTTTAGTCTTTCCATCTCCTTATGTTTTAAGTGTGTCTTTGATAGCCAATTTACTGTTGGATATATTTTTTAAAAATCCAATTAGTGAGGTTAATTTATTTGCACTTAACATAATTGCTATATATCAAGAGTTAATCCTACCATCCATGTGCTACACACTTTTATTTTTAACCTCCATTTCTACTTTTTTTTTGAAGTATAGTTAATTTACAATGTTGTATTAGTTTCTGATGTACAGCAAAGTGATTCAGTTATACATATATACATGTATATTCTTTTTCATATTCTTTTCCATTATAATTTATTACAAGATATTGAATATAGTTCCCTGTGCTATACAGTAGGAACTTGTTGTTTATCTATTTTGTATTATAGTAATTTGTATCTGCTAATCCCAAAGTCCTAATTTATCCCTCCCCGCTGCTATCCCCTTTGGTAACCACAAGTTTGTTTTCTATGTCTGCAAGTCTGTTTCTGTTTTGTAAATAAGTTCCATTTGTATCATATTTTGGATTCCACATATAAATGGTATCACATGATATTTGTCTTTGTCTGTCAGACTTACTTCACTTAGTATAGTAATCTCTAAGTCCATCCACGTTGCTGCAAATGACAGTATTTCATTCTTTTTATGGCTGAGTAGTATTCCACTATATATATACATATATATGTATGTGTGTGTATATATATATATATATATATATATATATATATATATATATATATAAAACATCTTCTTTATTCATCTGTTGATGGACAATTTAGGTTGCTAACATGTCTTGGCTATTGTAATTTGTGCTGCTATGAACACTGGGGTTCATGTGTCTTTTTTTTTTTTATTATTTTTATTTTTTATTTTTTATTTTTTGCGGTACGCGGGCCTCTCACTGTTGTGGCCTCTCCCGCTGCAGAGCACAGGCTCCGGACGCGCAGGCTCAGCGGCCATGGCTCACAGGCCCAGCCGCTCCCCGGCATGTGGGAACTTCCCGGACCAGGGCACGAACCCGTGTCCCCTGCATCGGCAGGCGGACTCTCAACCACTGCGCTACCAGGGAAGCCCCTCATGTGTCTTTTTGAATTAGAGTTTTCTCTGGATATATGCCCAGAAGTGGGATTGCTGGATCATATGGTAACTCTATTTTTAGTTTTCTAAGGAACCTCCATACTGTTCTCCATAGTGGCTACACCAGTATACATCCCACCAACAGTATACGAGGGTTCCCTTTTCACCACACCTACAGCATTTACTATTTGTAGACTTCTTGATGATGGCCATTCTGACCAGTGTGAGGTGGTACCTCATTGTAGTTTTGATTTGCATTTCTCTAATAATTAGCAATGTTGAGTACCTTTTCATGTGCTTATTAGCCATCTGTATGTCTTCTTTGCAGAAATGTCTGTTTTGGTCTTCTGCCCATTAAACTTCTGCAGGTTTAAAATTCATACATAATTTTTTTTCTTGTGGTGGTAGCCATTCACTTCAGAATCATACCCATAGATTTAAGAGAGCTCCTCCATCTCAACGGTTTGAACAAAAACCCAAACAAAAGTTCTACGGGTGATGCTCAAAGATCTGATGCATCATGTGCACATGTTGATCCAATCACTGTTGCTGAAGTAGAAGGTGTTTGATCTCCAAAGGAAACACAAGGTACTGTTCTCAAAAGAAGGAGGAATGAAGGCCCAGAGACCATAAAACAATATATGTCCACTTTTTCATACTAAATCAACTTTTTAAAACCTCAGTTTCTTTATCTGTGAAATGGCAATGATAATACCTCTCTCAAAGGGGTGATATGAGGAGGAAACTGGGTAATAGATATGAATGTCCCTTGTGAATCATACAGTGCTGTACAAAGATTAGTTATTCTTGCTCTTGCATTCCTCACATGGTATCATTTGTTTAGATATTGGTATTTATCTGTATTGCTACATGGGGAACTACCATCCTAGCCAGCATTCTCCCTAAATTGTGCTGATGTCTGTAGAACTGATTTGCCTTTTCTGAGAATAATGAATGTACAAGATGTCAGGATCATGTTTGACCTGGGAGTCAGTTTCCACCCAAATGATCCTGAAGTTGCAGGGCAGGGTAACTCGCTAGTAGACTTGCCAGACTGCCCACAGCTGAAAGCTTGTTGCAATGGTGCCAAACTGGGCTCCAGTTCCCTCTCTACCTCAGATTATATTTGTGACCTTACCCAGGTCACTTTAACTCTCTGAGCCTGAAAAATGGAGGTCATAAGAAGACCCACCACTTAAAGTTGTGGTAGGATTACAGAAGATTATGATGTAAAATGCTCTGGCCTTGGAGAAAATCTTATGCTTGTCAGACACAGATTTAAATCTTTATACTGAGTGCTTACCAATTTCCACTCTGCTACATTATGGCTAGGTTGAGTGCAGGTTCTTTCTCATCTCTGAAGTACATTGAATTTCTCTGTTTCCTTAGAGAATAACTGTTGTCCCTCTCAAAGCCCTATGTCTTTATAATTTGGATCAGGAATACTTGCCAGCAGGATAAAGTCTCCCAGGAGATCCTGTTCTTTATGGACAACTGAAGTTGATAATTCTGCTTTTCACATATGAAAATTTAGATTCAGACTAAACTGAAAGATAGTAACGTAGCTGCTATGTTTATTGGAATAGGTTATGATTGCTCATAAACCTATAATAATCCCATGAATTAGGTATTAATATCCTTGTTTTACTGATAAGGAAATAGAAGGTCACATAAATTAGGTAACCTGACCAAGGTGACACAGTTGATAAGGAGAAGGTAAACAGTCTAGTGTAATGTAGGGAGGAAGGACTTTGGAGTTAGAAAGATCTAAATTAGGGTCCTGGCATCGCCTTTCACTAGATCTTGATCTTTGGCCAGGGACCAAACCCCTTAAATCTCCGTTTGCTCACCTGTAAAGTGGGGATTATGATAATGTCGACCTCACCTGAATGTTGTGAGGTTGAACTGAGAGAGTATATGTAATGCAGCGTGACTGGCACATGGTAAGCGCTCCATAAATCTTTAGGCACTACTTGATAAGTGTCCTGGGAGCCCAGAGCCCGTAGAGCTCACCCACAGTGCGGCCTTAGGGGGAACTTGAATCATCATCAAGCTCCTTTAAAACATTTCACTGGACTTTCAAATGGTTGGCCTGACAATCCTTTGGGCTATGATTCAAGATGAAAGTCCCAGAAAGGAAATGAAGCAGCAATGTGCAGACCACCCCCACCCACACCCTGCCCAACACAGCTGTTTGGACCAGGACTGGGAATCTGCCCCAAAGGCAGGCAAGCAACCAACAACCTACAAATGTGGACTGGCTTCTAAGAAATGAGTTGGACAAATCAATATTTCTCTCCCAGGGGTCTGACTTGGGAAACATGAAGTGACTGAGGCAATTAACAGCAATGAAAACTATAACTAATTAAACTATGACATTGAGTAAGGATATGTGTGGGAGGAGATAGAGCCTGGGCTGTCTCTATCACAAACCAAAGTGATGAGGAAGCAGAAATTATGAGTAAACAGAAGCTATGAAGTAGAAAAAGATATGTTTATTCAACAAATATTTCTAGAGCCCCTTCTATGAACTAGGCACTGTGCTAGGCTCTGTATATACAAAAGTGACTAAGACACAGCCTCTGCCTTCACAGCACTTAATTTTAGTAGGGAAGAGAGACAAAACAAGTAAACAAACAAATAAATAACAACAAATTGTTTTAAGGACTAAAAAAGAAAACAAGTATGGGGCTTAGATAGAACATACCAGGAAAGGAGCTACTTAAGAAATAGCATGGTGAGGGAAATTCTCTCAGAACAGATCATTAAGTTGAAACCTGTAGAATGAGAAGGAGCCAGAGAGAAGAGTATTTGAGGCAGGGGTTGTGCAATGCCTGCCAGTAAGAAAAGGCTTATTATGTACAAGGAAGCTGGGGAACAACAACAAAACAAAACAAGCCAGGTTGCTGGAGGGAAATGAAGGAAAGGGAAGCAGCCAGCAGCCTGGCGGGGTAAGCAGGAAGCATGTCACAAGATCAGCAGGCCTTGGAATGGAGTTGGGTATTTAGTCCCTGTGTAGAGAGAGGCCGTGAAAGCATTTGAGGTTGGGTAGTAACGTGATCCAGTATAAAGTGGTAGATAAGTGCAAAGGCTAAAGATTCATTCTGGGTCCAAGCCTAAGTTCTACCATTTACCAGCTGTGTGATCTTGGGCAGTACTTAACCTCTCTGTGCTCCAGTTTCCTTTTCTATAAAATTGAGGTAAATTGGTTTTTACCTCATGGAGTGGTTTTAAAGACTAAATACATATAAAGTGCTTGCAGCAAGTCCTGGCACATAATAAACACCTCATAAATGTAAGCTTGTACTGTTATTTTGTTGTTAAAAAGGTCATGGTAGCTTCTAAATGGAGAATGAATGTGTGGGAGATAAAAGAGAGGCCAGTTATGAGGCAGATGAGGAGTCTGGGTGAGAGATGATGAGTGAAGGGGTGGTAGTAGAGACCGAGAAAATTGGACTCATTTGACATAATTTTGGAGGTAAAATTTTCATATATCGCAGATAGATTGCACATTGTGGTTGAGGAGCATAGAGAAATCAAGAATGACTCCTAGGTTTCTGGCTACAGCAACCTGATAGAACTGATATTTACTGTGAGGGAGGAGCCTGGGGGAAGCAGTTTTGGCTGGGAAATGAGAAGTTCTATTTTAGACCTGTTACACTGAAGATGTCAGTGAGACATCCAAGCAGATGTCAGTTAGGCAGTTCGTTATAGGTTTGGAAACCAGAGGAAAGGTCTGGGATGAAGATATCAATTTAGATGTCATTAGCATAATCAGCATTTGAAGGCTTAGGCATGGCTGAGGTTGGCTAGGAAGAGAGTACACAGAAGGAAGTGAAGGGAGCCAGGAGGCCTGAGGAATAACACGTTTTAGGGTGGTTGAATAGACAAGGATAATGAGGAGAGGCCTGTGAAGAGAGAGTAAAACCAGAAGACTAGGGGAACAAAAACCAAGAGAGGAGAGTGTTTCAAGACTATTGGAGAGATTTGCTTAGAGTGTGGAAAGGTCCAATAAGATAAGGATAGAAAAATATTAGTCACTGATGACTTTGACAAGAGCAGTTTCAGTGAAGTGTGTGTGTTGGGGGGTCACACTTCAAATAGCACCCAACAGGTTGAAAAATTAACTGGAGGTGCTCTTGCTTTGACAGCACGTATAGTAAAACTGGAACAATACAGAGAAAATTGGCATGACTCCTACATACAGATGACACACAGATTCGTGAAGTGCTACATATGTTTTGTGTATGGATCTGACTTTTGGACAATGTTAGCTTTTACATATTCAAAAAAGAAAATTGGGCTTCCCTGGTGGCGCAGTGGTTGAGAGTCCGCCTGCCGATGCAGGGGGCACGGGTTTGTGCCCCGGTCTGGGAGGATCCCACATGTCGCAGAGCGGCTGGGCCCGTGAGCCATGCCCGCTGAGCCTGCACGTCCGGAGCCTGTGCTCCGCAACAGGAGAGGCCACAACAGTGAGAGGCCCGTGTACCACAAAAAAAAAAAAAAAAAAAAAAGAAAATTGAACCAACAAGAATGAAAGGGATCATAAAACTGAATATAAACAGAAATAAACCTAACTATATTTAAATAAGTAATATAACCATTCTGAAAGAAAATAAAAAACGGATCTGGATTACTTTTGAACACAGTACTTTGACTATATTCCCTTAGTCTAAAAACAAAATAAAAATGCAAACAAACACTGAACACTATTTAATAGATTGTTTTCAGGGACTTCCCTGGTGGCGCAGTGGTTAAGAATCCGCCTGCCAATGCAGGGAACACAGGTTTGAGCCCTGGTCCAGGAAGATCCCACATGCCACGGAGCAGCTAAGCCCGTGCGCCACAACTACTGAAGCCCGTGCACCTAGAACCTGTGCTCCACAACAAGAGAAGCTACCGCAGTGAGAAACCCGTGCACCGCAACAAAGAGTAGCCCCTACTCGCCACAACTAGAGAAAGCCCACGTGCAGCAACAAAGACCCAACACAGCCAAAAATAAATAAATTAATTAATTAATAATAAAAATGTTTTCTTTAGTGGAATGGATATAGCAATTCTGAAACTATTTCGTGTATATCATAACACTGAACAAATGAAAATAAGACGTTGATGCCATTGAGAGCCAGAGTTCTCACTGTGGGAAAAGGGAGATGCAAATCAGGAATTGGAGAAAGAACTCTGTGGTGTTGAACTGGAATTAGAGATACCAGTACTGAATTCATGATTAAAAATAGTTGAACTATATATTAAGCTGCCTTTCCTCCTTGGCTCTGTTTACTTAAAGGGCCTAGAAGCAGTTACTCCCCAGTAGCAATGGATATATCTGGTGCCCAGATCTCGGCTTCTAAATACCATTCCCCACCTAAAGGAGTGCTCTTTGGGAGAGAGGGATGATTTCCAAGTCTAGACAGGGAAAATACAAGATGAACCTGGAACACGGTATTATACCAGAAAGCAAGGAAATGCTAAAAAAAAAATGAGCATGTGTCAAAAGGACACAGAAGCCAGCTTAAAGGGGGTCTCAATGGCCAAATCTAGGACAAGTTGAACAATAAAATGAATAATGACAATAATGGATTATAACCTATTAAATAAAATAAGAATCCATGAGGTTTTTTTTTTTACTGGTGATAATAAATATAGATTAAATATAGATAAATAAGAGAGAAGGGAAAGATCTTGCTTACAGTAGAATGCTAACTAAAAAAATGTAGATGGACTAATGGAGTTATAGAATCACCATCTTCCTTTTTTTGGCTGCAAGGCTTGTGGGACCTTAGTTCCGCGACCAGAGATTGAACCCAGCCCACAGCAGTGAAAGTACATAGTCCTAACCACCAGACCACCAGGGAATTCCCTAGAATCACCATTTTGCAACTATCATAGTAATTGATTCAGGCAAGAATTATCGGTGAATGTGGAAACCTTTGGGCAAAAGTTTTGACGAGGAACAGGATATTTACATAGTCTCAGCGTACCTCTCCACAGATTACTCATTATTTACATAGAAAAATAATAATAACTTTACAGTGAAGACCTAGCAGATACCACCTTAACCAACTGATCAAAATAAATATGATCAATAATGGGACCAGGTAACACTGTATTTCTCCTCATGTGACACACTATCCCATAGGTAGTATTCCTGCCCACTCCAAAAAAAGAAAAATATAAATCTCATCATAAGGAAATAGGACACAAACCCAAATAGAAGGAAATTCTATAAAACAATGGCCTGTACTTAAAAGAAAGTCAGTATCATAAATAACAATCTATTTTAGATTAAAAGAAACTAAAGAGTCATGACAGTTAAATGCAATGCATGATTAGGGATCAAGCACTGGATCAGACCTTGTACAGGATGGAAAACTGCTATATCGGATATTATCAGACCAATAAGTGAACTTTGAATGTGGACTATAAATAAGGATTATATCAGTGATAAATTTCCTGAATGTAATCTTCATACTAGGGGTGGGGGTGGGGAGAGGGGTGTATAAGTATGTAAGAGAATGTCTTTGTTCTTAGAAAATACACACTGAAGTATTTAGGGTATTAGGGGTAAAGGCTACAATTCAAATGGTTCAGAACTACCCCTGACCACACACACATACAGCTATATATTTATGTGTGCATGTGGACACATATACACACACACAGATAAAGAGACTGTGGCAAAATACTAACTTTTGGTGCCCCTGGATAAAGAGTATATGGGAATTCTTTGTAATATTTTTACAACTCTTCTGAAAGTTAGGAATTATTTTAGAGTAAAAAGTTTAAAAATAAATTGGAGGTGAGTAAGTAGAAACAGTATGTAGATAACCCTTTTGAGAAATTTGGCTGTGAAGGGGAGCAGAGAAGTAGACCCAGAGTCAGGGTTGTAAAATATCTCTTCAAAGACGGGAGAAACTAGAATAGGTTTGCATGGTGATGAGAACAATGATGGGGCTCAGTTCCTCCTTTTTAAGAAGAGAGATTTGATGATGTACCCTTTCCTCAGGCCCTCTAAGACTCTCCTACCTTTAGATAATGTGAGCTCCTCTGAAAACACATTTTATTCCTTAAACTTCAACCAGGAAAAGACATTTGGGCCACCACTGGAGGGCAGTACAAAATGATGTTGCATGTCATTGTGGTGGTTTTATTGTTTCAGCTGCTGGAACAAAACAAAGCCCTTTACATGATTTTCTCTCAAATGTGTTACATGAAATAAACCTCCTTCTAATGCACTTTTCTTTTTTTTTTTTTTAAATATCTTTATTGGAGTATAATTGCTTTACAATGGTGTGTTAGTTTCTGCTGTATAACAAAGTGAATCAGCTGTATGTATACAAATATCCCCATATCCCCTCCCTCCTGTGTCTCCCTCCCACCCTCCCACCCTCCCTGTCCCACCCCCTAGATGGTCACAAAGCACCGAGCTGATCTCCCTGTGCTATGCAGCTGCTTTCCACTAGCTATCTCTTTTACATTTTTTAGTGTATATATGTCCATGCCACTCTCTCACTTCGTCCCAGCTTACCCTTTCCCCTCCCCGTGTCCTCAAGTCCATTCTCTACGTCTGTAACGCACAACTTTTCGCAAATGTTTTACAGAAGAAAAGCCCAACATAATTCATAACAGGAGTTTGGCAGGCGGAATGAAGTGGTGAGAGGGTCTCATGCTTGGAAAAATGCCTGTCACATAAATTTAATAAAGAATAAATGATAACAGAAAATTTAGAGCATGTCACAGTTGGAAGGGACCCTAGAGAAGGATGACTGCAGCCCCTTTTTTAAAGATAGCACCTTGGGTCCAGGGGAGGGGAAGGACTTGGCCAAAGCTACAATGACAGAGAAGGTAATGGTTTCAACATTTATCTGGTTAGTCTGTGAAGACAGAGGTTGTGATATCTTCAAATGACATCATAAATATAGCTTGCAAAGAGACTGACCCCATCATTGATATTGATACTGAGTTCCTGAAAAAATTGTGACACCTCAGTTGTGAGACCGTGTCCCTTCCGTCTTCCTCAACCTTGGGAGAATATGACTATTTGCCTTCCACTCTTATCTGCTGCAACCGGTCCTAATGCACTGGACAGCATAATTCTGATCATATCCAGCCTATTTCCCACACCTCTCTCACAGGAGCTTCAGACCCATAAGGGATCACATGTCAGGCTTTCCTACCAACATTGGGGGGTGGAGTGGAAGGCTATTGGAAAGAAAGTGAATGGGCATGTGGCAGTCCATTGTTTGGAAAGAAACAGCCATATCAGTGCATTTGAGGGGAAGTGATCTTAAAAGGACAATCAGAAAATCCTAGTGAAATGTAAAAACTCTAAATATGACCTAAGTACATAAAGGAAAAGAAAGACTTTAGACTGATCAAAATACAGAAAGCAATATGACTTCATATCACGCTAATAAGTAGACTCAATTACATAGAAGGCCCCTAATGTCACTATTACCTACATAAAATGTTCAGGCATTAGCCTGGCATTTTAGCTCCCACCCCGTGCTCCAGCCATTGTTTCCTGAACACTCGCTGCCATGGTACAACTTCTATGATATATCAGGCTATGCTCTATACTTGCTCCATTTTGAGGCTCATCTCAAATGCCACCTTCTTTGCCTGCGTTCCTTTATCTGACCCTCACACTTACTTGAAGATTCTTTTTGGCTACAGCCATTGCATGTGCCTGTCTTTAGCATTCATTTCATTCTGCCTTGTCTTCCCCACTACATAGTGAGCACTTTGAGGTCTTACTACTACTATTTTTTTTAAATTTTATTTATTTTATTTGTTTACTTTTGGCTGCTTTGGCTCTTTGTTGCTGTGCGTGGCTTTCTCCAGTTGCGGCGAATGGGGGCTACTCTTTGTTGCGGTGCACGGGCTTCTTATTGCGGTGGCTTCTCTTGTTGCAGAGCATGGGCTCTAGGCATGTGGGCTTCAGTAGTTGTGGCACGCGGGCTCAGTAGTTGTGGCTCACAGGATCTAGAGGACAGGCTCAGTAGTTGTGGCGCACAGGCTTAGTTGCTCCGTGGCATGTGGGATCTTCCCGGACCAGGGCTCGAGCCCGTGTCCCCTGAATTGGCAGGTGGATTCTTAACCACTGTGCCACCAGGGAAGCCCTACTACTATTATTTTAGGGATTGTTTCCATTCATTAATAATCTACCAATAATCTTTCTTATCTTTCTATACCTCTCCTGTCTTTCCAGCTCACTCACTCCAACAGTTCTTTGGTTCCCCCCTTGGCCCTACAATCTAGTGATCCTAACACCTATTCACCATTCCTTACCCATTTCATGTCCTCTCACTTCTCTTTTTATACACTTCACTTCCAAGGTCCAATGTTATCATCATTCCCTTGATATGTCCTCTCCTCTCCTGCCCCATCTTGCTTTGTTATTTTGCTTCACAAAATCCCTACCCTGGACAATTTAACTCTTCACTTACTCTCCACCTTTGGGAAAGTGGATGAAGAAAAACCCACAACTATATCAACTGGACTCTTAAAATTCATCACCACTAACCTCACGTGGGCCATTAGTGCTATCTGGGAATCATTTTATTTTAAAAGTCCATCCACTTTCCCAAATGATTATTTCATACCTTTTCTTTACTCAAACTTCCAACACCTTCTGCTTTCTTTTCCCTCTCAGCAGATAGCCCACCTACCTGCATCCATGCCTGCATACCCAGTCCTCTCTTTGGTACTCTAAAAATCAATCCTTTCCCCTCTGCTCCAGCAATCCTCTCTCTTACCTACATAATTAATACTTCACTTTCCAAAGGATCATCACATCAGCTTAAAAAAGTGCTATGTTATTTCTTACCTTAAAAAACAAAATCTCTCCTGACTCCATATCCCCTTCTAGCTACCACACTTGCATCTGCTGTTCTTTTTACCTTGATGGCCACCCATCCTAGATATACTCTTGGTTACTCTCTTACTTTAAGTCTTTTCTCAAATGTTTCCTTATCCATGAGGACTTTTCTGACCACCCTTAGTAGACTCTCAACCTCTCCCATATAAGCTCATATAAGCTCCCATCTATCTTTCTTCCTTCACTAATATATTTTTCTCCTACCAACTTATGATTATATATATACATATTCATATGTATGTATATATGTATACAATCATAAGTAAATAAGGAGAAAATATATGATTTATAAATTATATTTATAAATATATATTATTTATTTATTTATAATTTTATATATAGTTTATATAATTGTCACTCTTCCGCCATTGAAATATAAGCTGCATAAAGGCAGAGTTTTGTTTGTTTTGTTTACCGTTGTATCCTCAGTACCTAGAACAGTGCCTAGCACATAGTAGACTCAATAACTATTTTTAAAATAAATGAACAAATGATAACCGTACAAGGTAGATCTATTTTTATCTCCTCTATTTTATAAATGAGGGAACTGAGGTTCAGATAGGTTAAGGAACTAACCTTAAATCACACAACTCATAAGTGGCAGAGCTGAGGTTGGAATTAAGGTGTGTTTTCCTTTAAAGCCCACAACTTTAACCATTGTGGTATACTGCCTTCTCTATATCCCTGCAATCAGTCTTCTTAAGTCTATCACCACTGCCTCTGCCTCTCTCCAATAACTCTTACCAGGATCTCTAAAGCCTCCATCCTTGACCCCACTGCTCCATCCTTTTTTTTGTTTAATTAATTTATTTATTTTTGGCTTCGTCGGGTCTTAGTCGCAGCACGCAGGATATCTTCGTTGAGGCATGTGGGATCTTTCGTTGAGGTGCGAGGGCTCTGTGTTGTGGTGCCCGGGCTTCTCTCTAGTTGAGGCGCGCAGGCTGCAGGTCACGTGGGCTCTGTAGTTTGCAGCACATGGGCTCTAGCTGAGGAGCACGAGCTCAGTAATTGTGGTGCACGGGCTTAGTTGCCCCAAGGCATGTGGGATCTTAGTTCCCTGACAGGGATCGAACCAGAGGATCGTCCACTGCACTGTAAGGCGGATTCTTTACCACTGGACCACCAGGGAAGCCCCTCACTGTTCCATCCTTTACACAGAGCCAGAGTGACGTGTGTGTGTGTGTGTGTGTGTGTGTGTGTGTGTACAGTTAAGTGGTTTTTACTGTACCCACAGAGTTGCACGACCATACCATTATCTAATTACAGGACATTTTCGTCACTCCAAAAAGAAACCCTGTACCCATTAGCAGTCACTCTCCTTTTCCGCTTCCCCCAGCTCCTGGCAACTGCTAATCTAATTTCTGTCTCCATGGATTTGCCTTTTTTGGACATTTCATAGAAATGGAATCATACAATATGTGGTTTTTTGTGTCTGGCTTCTTTCCCTTCCTTCAGTGTTCATCCATGTTGCAGCATGTATCAGTACTTCGTTCTTTTTTATTGCTGAATAATAATACTCCATTGTATGGTTATACCACATGTATTTATTCATCAGTGATGAATATTTGGGTTGTTTCCATCTTTGGCTATTATGAATAATGCCACTAGGAACATTCATATACAAGTTTTTATGTGACTACATTTTTAATTATGTTTAATTATGTTTTAATTCCTATATACCTAGGAATAGAATTGTTGGGGCCTATGGTAACTCTATGTTTTACTCTTTGAGGAAGTGACAAATTGTTTTCCAAAGTGGCTGTACCATTTTACACATCCACCAGCAATGTATGAGGGATCCAATTTCTCCACATCCTTACCAACACTGAATATTGCAACAATCTCAACGACATCACTATTTTGCATGTGGATATACAGTTGTTACTGTGCATTTTAAAAATTATAGCCATTTTAGTGGTGTGAAGCAGTATTTCATTGTGGTTTTGATTTGTATTTCCCAAATGACTAATGATGTTGAGCATCTTTTTGTGTACTTTTTGGCCATTTGTATATATTCTTTGGAGAAATATTGCCTCAAATCTTTTACCCATTTTTAATTGGCTGAGTTGTAAGAGTTCTTCGTATATTCTGGATAGTCCACTTATCAGGTATATGATTTGCAAATATTTTCTCCCATTCCTTGGATTGTCTTTTCACTTTCTTGATGGTGTTCTTTGAAACACAAAAGTTTTAAATTTTGATGAAATTCAATTTACCTATTTTCCTTTTGCTGCTTATGCTTTTGGTGTTACATCTAAGAAATCATTGCCTAATTCAAAGTCATGAAGATTTGCATCTATTTTTTTCTTCTTAGAGTTTTATAGTCTTACATTTGCATCAATGATCTATTTTGAGTTGGTTTTTGTATATGGTATGAGGAGGAAGCCTAACTTCATTCTTTTTGTTTGTTTGTTTGTGGTTTTATTTATTTATTTATTCTTTTTTTTTTTTTTTTTGGTTGTGCTGCGTAGCATGAGGGATCTTAGTTCCAGGGGTCAAACTCCTGCCCCCTGCAGTGGAAGCACAGAGTCCTAACCACTGGATCGCCAGGGAATTCCTTAACTTCATTCTTTTACGTGTGGACATCCAGTTGTCCCAGCACCATTTGTTGAAAAGACTATTCTTCCCCCAACTTGAATTGTGTTGGCAATCCTGTGGAAAATCAATGGACCATAAATGTACAGGCTTATTTTTGAAGTCTCAATTCTATTCCATTGATTTATATGTCTCCCCTTATGCCAGTACCACACTAACTTGATTACTGTACTTTAATGGTAAGTTTGAAATCAGGAACTATGAGTCTTCCAACTCTATTCTTCATTTTCAAGATTGAGTCCCTTGCAATTCCATAGAAATTTTAGAATTGTTAGTTTCTGCAAAGAAATTAGGTGGGATTCTGATAGGACTTGCCTTGAATCTGTAGATCAGTTTAGGGAGTACTGACATCTTAAATTTTCTAATCCATGAACTTGAGAAGTGTTTCCATTTATTTAGGTCTTCTTTAATTTCTTTCAATGATGTTTTTGTAGTTTTCAGTTACAAGTCTTATACTTCTTCTTTGGTTGAACATCAGCTGAAATCTTTGACTTGCATATAGAGACAATATTGAAAATAACAACAAAAAACCCTCTTGAACACTGAGCACCGAGGGTGTATAATTACATTTATATACAGTTAAATGCAAATATGATGCTACCATTCTATTTACATATTTTGATTTTCTGGACTGGGGGACAGAGTGGATAGTGTCTCCAGTGCAAGTATGTGCCCTTTTTTGTCTCTTAGTACCAAATGTTGCTGTGAATTGGGACGTCTCCTCAGATTTTTAAAATTTGACAGATTTACTTCAGATCTCTGTTAGGGGTGAGACACAGTGTTTATCAGTAAAACTAATGAACACGGGACTGTTATAAAGATAACCAAATCCTTAATCATCATTGTCATAACCATAATGTGATAGTCCCCATTTGTAGGGCACTTATTCCCATTCCCATGTGCCAGACACTGTGCAACGTGCTTTATAAGCATCAACTATTTAATTTTCTTAATCACTCTGATATAGTTTGCATAAAACTGAGGCTCGAAGACTTTACATAACTTGTCCATGGTATTATAGCTTAAGTGGAGACCCTGATTCAATATCAGATTTGTCTGATTACAAAGCCCATCCTCCTAACCACTGTCCTGATGTTAGGGTTCCTGGCCTATAAACTTGACTTCCTTTTGGAATGATAAAATAGGTTCCTGATTGTGCTTTTAAAAAATCAAGGCCACTAGATTTGAAAATACTATCAACACAAAACAGTAATTGTCCCATTTGCTTCCAGTGGTGATTTTGCATCTCTGAGAATCTTCAGACAGATGCATTTCTCTAAGCTTCTTCTGGCCCAGCCATGGTTCCCTCTGGGTATTTCCTAAAATTCCCTCCTCCAATCTTCCTCTGCTAGTTCCTCCCTCTCCCATCCCCACCATGCTCCATCCCACCAAACATCTCAACATGCCCAGAACATACTTGTTCTTCTGTGCTTTGTTGACACATACTTCACCTGGAAAGACCTGGCTCTGTTGTAGGTCAATGGTCAGGGGTTTGATGAGAAGTCCCTGGAGGGTTTTAAACAGGGAATTGATAAGATCTAATGAACATTTTAATAAGATCACTCTGTCTATTATAAGGATAACAGACGTAGGTGCAAACATGAAATTGGGGAGATTAGTTAAGGAGCTCTAGCAGTGGTCTAGGAAAAAGGTGATGGTGGCAGTGAAGATACTGAGAGATGGTCAGATCTGGAATATATTTTGAAAATAGAATTGGAATTTTAGATATATACTGGAGGTTGAGCTAGCAAAACTTGCTGATAGTTTGGATGTGGGCTATGAAAGAAAGCACAGAATCAAGGAAGAAAAGCAATGAAGGCCTGAACAAGGCATCCTCTATTTGTGTTATGAGATGTTCAATACACAGTCATCGTTTTACACTGAGACACAACTGTGATTGTGGCTTAGAAAATCTTTGACTGAAACAGTTGTCTATTTGTCATTATGTGTTCATGTGGGGTATCTTAGCTTTCTCCATGTACATGAACCTTCTAAGAGCAGGGCACTGTGCTAGGTCTTTCACAAAAGTTGCATCATTTAACTTACCCCAAACCTTAGAAGTAGGAGTTAATATCCCCATTTTACAGAGAAGGAAACTAAGACTTAAATTTATGATTTCACTGAGGTTACATATTTAGTAATGGGCTGAGCTGAGACTTGAAATCAAATTTTACTCTAAAGCCCATGTTCTTGTCACTGCAATAATTCAAAGGTACAGAATCAGAATTCCCCAAACTTTTCTCCTCATTAATTGAAGCCTCTGTTGACCTTCATGTGTCCTACTTTAGAGCCCAAGGCTGGCAAACAGGACAGCTTTGTTCTGTCTGTAGCCCATCTGCAGACTTGCCTTGTGATTTAGGGCAAGCTTCTTAATTTGATGGTGTCTCAGCATTCCCCCATGTTAAAGCAGGACTTGTAATTAGTTATGGAGACAATTCTTTGAAATCTTCAGATGAAAGGACCTGCAGCCTTGAGTGTAAATATTTTCTTTCCCATGGTGTTCTTTTTGTTTCGTATAGCTTCTGGGACCCTTCATAAGGAAAAAGAAAAAAAAAAGAGAAAAGAAAGAAAAAGGAAGGAAATAGGACAAGTGTAAAACTGTATTTGTTTGCTTGCTACAAGCCAGTGGAACTTTCGGGACATAAATGTAATAATCTCCCTTACTCTACAGAACTCAATAAACATTACTAATAAATGAATAAATTTTATTCAAAAAAACTTTAAGGTAGGCCTTTTTTTTTTTTTTTCAGTATTCAGGTTCCTTTAAGGGTCTCACTGAAGATCTTTAAAAATGATTTCTATTTTGTTTCTGGCTTCTGAAATCCTAAATATTCTCCAGTAGGAGCTAACGCTTATATAGTGTCTGCTGTGTGCCAGGTATCAGGCTAACTGCTTTCACGTGAAACCTCATTTAATCATCATAATAGCACTATCGGGTAGGTGCTAGTATTACCTTCAATTTAAAGGAGGGGAAACCATGGCTTGGTATAGTTCTTTGACTTGTCCAAGGCCACAAAATAAGGAAGTTGGACTAAGCTGGGTCTTCCCAGTTCTAAATTCAGGCTCTTCCCAGGACACCCCCTTGCCCTGAAAAATTAGCAATGACGACAATTTTGAAATGTGCTATCACACCCTGGGTGTGTGTGGCATTTAAAAATCTCTTACTGCTTGTTCTTTCCAGTCCCTGGCACAGCGACAGTTATTTGTGTAGCACAATTGTTGTTATTGTGCAGCCTCACATATTTTTTCTGCCCTGTGCAAACATGAACAATAATGGGCTGTATTTATGAAACCAGCAGCTTGGAAGCATGACCTCCAGATTACCGTTACAATTGTAGTATAATTTTTTTTCTGTTTTTGTAGCTTAGCACTATTTATATAGAAGGGCTATCTCAAAGTCTCATGCCAATAAACTGGTTCTTTGTATACTCAGAGGGCTCCTCACAGGTTTTTTTCCCCCATAGTTTCGATCAATCAGCCTGCATTTCTAAAAGCTGACGTCACAGACATGCAGTGTTCATGAAGAGCTGATATGACAGTCACCTCCCAAAGTTGGAAAATAAATAAAAGTAGCTGTGGTTTCTCTTAAGGGTGGATTGGGGAGGGGCTGTGGAGTTAGAGTAGGATAGAAAGATGGAAAGATAGGCTGATGACAAAGCTGTTCATGATCTAAGTTCTCTTCTTCAAGATCATCTTGGGTTTAGGATTACTATAAATCCATAGCCTCATCTTCAGGTTTCCATGGTCAAAAGCTCCGTATTATGAAGTCTTCTTGGGAGTGATCAATGTCTGCAGGACACCAGCAATATGCCCTAGTAAAAAGCACATTTGAATCAGAACACCTATGTATAATTCCTAGCCTTGTCACTATGAATTTGGACAAATTCCTCTTCTGTAAAATAAAATTAATAATAACCCCTATAGTGAGGATTAAATGAAATAATGTACATGAGAGCAGCAATTGTTGGCTATCAGTATGCAGAAGTAAGTCATCGCACACAACTTTACCTAGGGAAACAATGACAGGGATATATGTGTCAGCTGTTCAAAGCACTCCTTTCTAATAGTTAATGTATCTGCAAAACTGACTTAGTAATTGGAGGGTTGTTTGACAGGTAGAGAGTTAAATGGTGATGTTGAAGAATGGTATCCTTATAGGGACTTCCCTGGTGGTCCAGTGGTTAAGACTTCACCACAGAGGGTGTGGGTTCAATCCCTGGTAGAGGAGCTAAGATTCCACATGCCTCGTGGCCAAAAAACCAAAACATAAAAAAAAACAGAAGCAGGGCTTCCCTGGTGGCGCAGTGGTTGAGAGTCCGCCTGCCGATGCAGGGGACACGGGTTCGTGCCCCGGTCGGGAAGATCCCACATGCCGCGGAGCGGCTGGGCCCGTGAACCATGGCCGCCGAACCTGCGCGTCCGGAGCCTGTGCTCCGCAACGGGAGAGGCCACAACAGTGAGAGGCCCGCGTACCGGAAAAAAAAAAAAAACAAAAAACAGAAGCAATACTGTAACAAATTCAATAAAGACTTCAAAAATGGTCCACATCAAAAAAAAATGGTATCCTTATATTAATACTGCCACTTACTGAACACCCATTTCAGGCCAGGCTCTTTGATAAGACATTTATGCATGATTTCTAGTCCTTATACCATCCCTACAAGGTAGGTATTATTACCTCCAATGCACACATGAAGAATATGAAGCTTACAAACCCAGAGACATTAAGTTGCCCTACAAAAAACAGATAAGTTCTTTTTGTCTGCTCCATGAAGCTCATTCTTTTCACAATGAATTAGATCATAACATATCTTCCATTAGCTACATTTTACCCTCCTAAAATAGATCTGGGATATGACCCAGTGCTTTGATGAGATCTGGGACACGAATTTGCAAACTCTCATTGGTGTGTCATCTAAAAAAACATCCAGTCCTGGAAGTTCTAGGCCTTTTCCAGAGTTTAGACCATCACTCCCATCCCCCACTATGTCAAGTTTTTAATTTAAACCAGAACCAATGAGCAAAGAAGGTAGCCAATACAAATTATTGGTGGTCTGGAAGGGAGCCTGGGGCAATTCCCATACAAGTAGTCTTCCCTTGCTTAGGGGTCTGATTATCGTTATTATTATTTTAACCAAGGCCCAAACCTGCTCTAATATGGTTTGGAGGAGTTTCCTTGAACAGCAAGCGAATTTGTACTCCCAGTAGCAATTTATTCCATGACTTTAAGATTTCTTAACTAAATCCATGTATCTACATCTTTAGGTATTTCCATACATGTTATCTCATTCATCCTCACAATAACCCTAAGGTTGTACAAGTATTAAATAGTTGAGACAGGATTGGAACCTGGATGTTTCTGATGTCCAAGCCCTGTTTATTCCACTATGGTATACTGCTTTGGTTATTGGCTGTATAACCTTGGCTGTTATTGGCTGGTTATTGGCTGTATAACCACTTAATGTCTATGACCTTCAGTTACCTCATCAGTAAAGTGGGTATGATGATTACTACCTTACATAGTTGTTAAGTTCAAAAGTGATAATATAAATTAGAAAATTAAAGTAGAAACACCAGTGGTAGTTATAGCTGATAAATGTACCAGGTGGAAAAGGAGTAATTTAAAACATTATTTTCCCTTCTCCCTTAAGTTAAAAAGAATAACAGCAAAAAGAGGCCAAAGGAGACTCTCTTGAGTAAGTTGTTGCTCACCAGACCTGCATGGCTGGCTCTTTGTTGGCTGGACCTTGTAAAAATGGGGTCTGAGTACAGTCAGGAATTTCTGAGGGCATTTCTGGGATGGTTTGCCTGTGGTGGTAAAGGTCTAAAACCTTACATGGGGCTAACTCCATCCTTGGCCTTGTTCAGTTGGCCCTCCTGTGTGTCAAACGGGGACTACTACAAGAATGCTAACAGGGGTGTGGGCCTGATAGAGTTATGGTTTGTTGCTGTGGGAAGCCACCATGACTGAGAAAGGAAGACCCATTCCAGGCAAAGACATTTATTAAGGCCTACTCTGTGCTAGGCCAGATTGTGAGAGGGGTGTAGTTGTGAGTCAGCCCTCTATTCTGATGGATTTTACAATCTAGTGGGGGTATAGAAAAGCCCTCAACTAACTCTTAAAAACAAGGCAGAGTGTAAGGATCATATCAGAGCAACTAAGAGGTGGGGTGGGATTTCCTAGAAGGTTTCTTGAAGTAGGTGGCATATAAGCCAAGCCTTTAAGGATGAGGATTTCAAGTAACTGATCGGCAGCATGAGAAAGTGTAGGCTGTGTTATGTTTAACTTGGCAGGAACTAAGGCCTTTTACTGAGTACATAACGCATTCTAGTGTCTGAGGATATAGAAATATATAAGAAACAGTCCCTGCCATTGAGGAGCTCTCAGTCTAGTGGGTAGACAGATGTAAAGTCATTAGAGTGATGATGACTTCATAAGGTAGAGAAGAAATGTTAAAAAGAAGAGTGTGTAACTCTGACTTGGGAGGTCAGGAGATGTTTTGCAAAGGTGATACTTGAGTTGTGTCTTGAGAAAGCAGGAGGGGTTTGCCATGTGGACTTAAGGGAGGAGTTGGAGTGGTGCAGGCCCCTGAGCTCTTTTATTGAACAGTCTGAATATGGCAGGCAGAAAGTGGGCTAGGAGAGTATTCTTTCCCCTTCCCACCTAGATTTTCATTTAAGAGTCTTTTTCGATATGACCTCCTAATAGCCAATGGTTAAAATGAAAAGTATTGGAGTCTGACCTGGATGCTAATCCACCAGCTATATAATCAGCTTTATGACCTTACGTATGACACATATTTGTGTTTCAGTTTCCTCATTTGAACAACTTATTTATGTCTCGGTTCCTTCACTTATACAATTTAAAAATAAAGCATCCAGCACAGATTCTGGCATATGTAAAGTACCGCTATTATTTCCTATCGTTATCTCATTTAGTCCTCACAAGCAACTTGGACTTTGGGTATAATTTCCCCCATTCTTCCGAAGCAGAAGCTTAGAGTGGATAGGTGACTTGATTAAAGTTCCCAGGACAATCTGGAGTTGTCTCTGCCTCCACAGCTCGTGCTTAATTTCATCTCCGCGCCGGGTTTTCTCAGGCGGCCCCAGCGGAGGATCCAGTCCGGCGACAAAAACTCCGGCGCCAGGATTTGGGCGCCGCCGCGGCCTGCGCCCAGAGGGCGGGGCCAGGCGGGGCCAGGCGGGGCCAGGCGGGGCGGGGCGGGCGAGAGGAGGGAAGTTGTCGAAGTTAGGGGAGACGCCCGCCCGCCTGCCCGCCCGGGCCTCGCCTCCGGCTGCTCCCTCCGCCTCTTCCCCGCCCCGAGCCCCCGTCAGCCAGTCCTTCCTTCCCCTCCCGTGCAGGATGGAAACACCATGGCTGCGGCGGCCCAGCTCTCTCTGACACAGGTAACGCCACCCGCCAGTCCGCCTGGCTCGGACGGCCGGTGTCCCCGGCCCCCTCCCCCACCGTCCTATGGTTCACCGACCTGGGCAGTTTCTCTCTGCCCCTGGCGGGGCGGCCGATACTGAGAGCGAGCGCGCGCGCGTGTGAGTGTGTGTGTGTGTGTGTGTGTGTGTGTGTGAGAGAGAGAGAGTGTGAGTGTGACTGGGGGAGGACGCCATCCCGAGACGGTAGCTCAGCCGCGGCAGCCGCGACCCCGCCCCGGCCGGTCGGCGCCGCAGCCCCGCCCCACGCGGCGCCCTCTCCTCCCGACCCCGCCGTGCCCCCCGACCCGCTTGGTGTGTGCCCGCTCCTCTCACTCCAGTTCTGCTTCACCCACCCAGGAAGTTTCCTCCTTCCAGGCCAGAAGCACCCAGGTGAGCTCCTGTTGAGCTCTCGCGGATCAGCCTCATCCTCGGGTCAGCCCTTGTCCCACACGAGGCTCGCCCTCGGGACAGGCAGAGTCACCTTCCTGAGCCAGGCGCTCAGGGTTGCCTCCAAGCCAGTCTTTCCTCTCTAAACCGGCCTTTTCCCAGCGGAGTCCGACGAAAACCCTTCTCCAGCAGTTTTCTCCAGTCAGTCTCTCTTCCACTAAGTCTCATTCTACCAGAGCGCGTACTTACCTTGCTAGCCCCTTCCTGGATTCAGCCTCTTCCCCTCCTGATCAGGTTTCCTGCTGGGTCAGATCCCCCTATTCAGTCTTTTCCTCCTCAGTTCTGCTACCACTCCTACCCGGTGGGCTCTCTATCGCTGTCCAAGCGGAAAACAGGGAAACATCCTTGAACAGGTGTGATGGTCCCACCAGTCTTGGTGCTGGGAAGGACGTAAGAGGTCACGTGTACTGGGGGAATCTTCACCAAAACCTGTTCTCAGGGTCTTTTCTCTTGCCATTCTGCTTCCTTCAGAGTCAGTACTCGTGCTTCCCAGAAAACCGCTCAGCATCACTCTGGGAGCCTTGTTCCTCGCTCTCTGTAAAGAAAGCCAATTGTAATCTTCCTGTGGTGTCCTGAATGGTGAGGGGGATGTGCACCTGTCAGTCCCTTCCTGCTTTTTTGACCAGATCTCACCCCAACCTCACCTTCTCAGCCTGTTCTCTGCAGAGCTGGTGGCCATGGACTTCTCCGTTGGGGCCCACCCCAGCCTTCCTGCCTGCCCTGTAGTATCTCCCCGCCACCTTGTAGTCTCCTTGGCCTGGATTTGTCAGGGCATCTAAGGCAGAACACTGGGATAGGCTATACATTGGGGCGGGAGAGTTTCCTGTGTTGGGATCAAGAGACTTTGGGGGTCTTTTGCCTAGCATTCGAGGATAGAGATATTGAGTGAAAAATGTTCTCCACAGGAACCAGGAATCACGTTAATAACTTGTGCCTCCGGTAAGATAACTAAGTTCAGCTTGCAGGAATTTTCAGCTTCATAAGTGAAGTCTGTTTCTTTTCCAGTTTATTTGGTGTTGCTTATCCTATTTTGACAAGCAGATATTGGGGAAGAGTACTTGGAAAATGGTGATTTAATCTTGGTAGCGAATCTCTTTGGAAGGGTCCTCCTGAAAACTCAGATTCGGGGAATGGCAACATTGACTTTTGGGTGTTCACTTTTTAATAGTCTAGTTAGTGATATGCATTAAGCAAGATCCTGTTGGCAGGCTGTTGCTCTCTGGCTCTGTTGTCCAATTCCAGCGGGAGTTCTCCCCTCTTGAAGTTCTCCCCTCTCCTCCCCTGAGGACTTCTATAGATTTGCTTCTTAGTTGTGTGCATACTTTATTCTCTCCCTGGGTAAGACCATGTTTTCAGTTTCTATTTACTATCATCTCTGGATATTTTCTTCAGGCTCTGTCAATTTTATAGACAGTTAAGTAATTTAAATATGTTCTTGTGGTTATATATTTAAATATTAACATCTACACAAAGTAAATACTGAATCAGGAGTATTATCCTTCATTGTTTTACATGTAAGAGAACAAACACTGATGGTTCATTTATATTGAATAGCCAAATAAGTCAATTTAGAATATTTTGATTTTAAGACATTAAGAGGCAATAAGGTATATTGTAAAGGCACAGGAAAAAGAAACTTCCCAAGTGTTAATATACCCTAATGTGCCTCCTTGTTATTTAAAAACTTTGCTGATTTGTGTTTTTTAATTTAATTTTTTAACTGCTTGAGGCAAATAAACTGAGATAACAGTGCACCCTGGTTTCACATTCATTATTGATTTGTTTATGTCACCATCACCCCCCTGCCCCAACACACATTTAGACATAGCTATACTCAAGTGAGATCCTCCAGGGCAGGGACATCTTTCAACTCATCTGTTTCCCTCAGTGCCCATCTGGAAGAAAGTGATTAGTAACTGTTTGTCTTATGAATGGCTGAAAATTCTGAAGGTTTGTATGACAGTTACAAAGATTAAACTGATGCTGAAGTTAGTTTCTGCCTCTGATCATAAGATGATAATGGTTTTGGAGTAGGTTCATTCATTCAACCAATGTTTGTTCAGTACCTTTTATGTGCTATGTACTGTACTGGGATTGTCTTGTATATATTTTTTTGCCTTTATCAACTAAGCAAAACTGACAGTTGGGGGAAAAACACCTGAAAAATATTTTAGTTTACTCTTTCCTTCCTCTTTCCTCTGCCTGCCAACCAACCCTACAGTTCCCCAACCAACAAAATAAATTATGTAAATTATCATGGTCTAGCTTCTAGACAGGATAGACTATTAGAATAATGAAATATTAGTTTCATTCCCAGCTCTTCCAGGAGCTAACTGTATGGCATTAAGTCTCCAGGCCTCAGTTTTCTTAGTTTTAATATTCATTAAACAAATATGTACTGACCATTAATTATGTACTAGGAATTATTCTAGGTGCTGAGGATATACTAATGAACAAACTAGATGGCAGTTCTTGGAGCTTGGAGACAAAAAAAACATGGAGCTTCCATTCTAGTTGGAGAGTTTGAATTAGCTGATCTAAGGACCTTTCCAAAGAACATTCTTTTTATAGATCATATTATATGATTTGGAAATCTAGTGGTGACTTTCATATGGTACTTTAGTGCAATATAGCCTTAGTGGTTTTTTTTAAAATAAATTTATTTACTTATTTGTTTATGGCTGCGTTGGGTCTTGGTTGCTGCATGCAGGCTTCCTCTAGTTGCAGCAAGCGGGGGCTATTCTTAGTTTCAGTGCGCGGGCTTCTCATTGTGGTGGCTTTTCTTGCTGTGCAGCAGGGGCTCTAGGTGCGTGGGCTTCAGTAGTTGTGGCTCGTGGGCTCTAGAGCGCAGGCTCAGTAGTTGTGGCTCACGGGCTTAGTTGCTTCGCAATATGTGGGATCTTCCCAGCCCAGGGATCGAACCCATGTCCCCTGCATTGGCAGGTGGATTCTTAACCACTGCACCACCAGGGAAGTCCAGCCTTAGTGTTTTTTAATTTTAGTTTTCTTCTCTGGGTATTCTATTCTTGTCAATAAGAAGTAAAACTTGAGTGAGAAAGCTCTTGTGATTTTTGCTTATGGTGGTAGATTACAGAAAGATATTAATGCTTCCTCTTTTTAAACTTTGCTGATTGCCCATTTCTTCCTTAAGGCTGTATCTCTAATAATAATGATAATAATACTATTAGCTTCCCTTTGGGTGTTACTGTATGCCAAGAATTTTACTTCACTTAACCTAACACTCCATTTTACAAATGAGGGAAATAATTTGCATAAATTAGTAAGTGATAGATCTAAGATTTGAACCAAAGTCTGTACGACTTCAAAATCTGTCCACTGTACTTCTCTGTGTACTACATGCTCGGCATATCCATTGCTCCCTTGTATTTTTTATTCTTTTTTTCCAGTATTTGCCTTGTTTTCCTAATTAGGTACTAAACTTCTTGAGTAGGGAAGCATTATCTTTTGCCTCTGAATCTCCAGTACCTTTCCTGGCTTTTTGACAGTACAATTGTGGGCGTACAAGTACTGCTCTTGATGATGAGGAAGGTTTTATTTTATTGAAAGATGGCATAATATGAGTATTTTAAGTAATCATCTATCAGTTCAGCTTTATGCTGAAGTTTTCTTGTTTTAATTTAGCAAGGATTCTTTTTTTTAATAATAAAAAAGCCTTTAGAATGGGACTTAATTAAAAGTCTTAATATTTGATCAAAAACAATACATGCTATAAGGATACTTTTTTTTAATGCTTTTTTTAAATTGCAAGAGTGATAAAACTGCATTACAGAAAATTTGGAAATTGGAGGGAAAAAATCTCCCATAATTAAAGCTTTTGGTGTTTATTTTCAATTTCATTAAAGTAGACAGTATGTGTTAATATGGGTATCACCTTTGCAGTCTGGTTTAACAGTTATGATGGTAAATACAGGGCAGAGTGTGAAAATTATAACATGTTCTCAGAAGCAGAAAAGGAGTATTTATTCAACATGACATATCATTTGAGTTCCTACTATGGGAAAGGCACAATAATGATATTTTTCTTTTTTGCCTGCAGTTACAGTCCAGTATATTCAGGAAATCTTTGTTTCCTTGAGCAGATTTAACAGTTTTCAAAAATGGCTTGGAATGTTCAGCATTTGGGAGGAGCTGTCACAGTTAAAATTAATTAGGAACAGTTGGTTTGTCCAATAGAGTGTATTCTTTTGTTTTCACTCTATTTGCAGACAGAGCAATGATAACAGACTAACGTAGTAGAAAAAGATTGAGCATCTTTATTTAGTGACGAATCATAGTTCTAATCCCCTGTCTCACTAATAGTCTAATTTCAGGTCTCAATCTAAGGTATTTTACTTGCTCTTCAAGGAATTTTAAACACAGTTATATGCTTCTTTGTTTTGTGAATTTTGGACTTAATAAAACTGGAACTCTGGAAACCAAAATCAGTAAAATGGCTTAAGCGAGAGAAGGGATGGGAGAGGGAGGGAGGTAGGGAGGGAGGGGGGGAAGATCCATTGATAGAGGTCTGGGTAATTTGGAGAATTGGTAGAAATAAATGAAAAATTAATCTAGGCAGAGTTCGTTAGGCAAACCCATATACTAAAATTTCATTTTAAAGTAGTGGAACTCTCATCAACAAGATAAAATATTATATCTTCATTAAAAATTTTTATTAATCTGAGGGATGTTGTAATTTGAATGCTGTATTACAGTACAGTGGAAACATTTTATTTAGACAAATAATCTAATCCACTTAAGCATCATAGAAAAAAGACTGGAAGAAAAAAACACCAAGATTTTATGATAGCATGGTTATAATTTTTACTTACCTTCTTTTCAACAGTGAGCATGTATTTCTTCTGTAATCAGCCAACTTAGCATTTCTGTGTGACAAGTTTTTTGAAAATTCACCCTTTTAAATTGAAATCAATACTATATGTAATATTGATATCAACTATACTTCAATTAAAAAAATAAATAGCTATATGTTAAGTAAAACTTTGTGTTCTAAGATGGCATCTATATTCACATTTCATCTTAAACATTCCCGTCTTTGGGTTTAGAGAAATTGGCCAGAAGAATGATAAAAATTATCATTACAATTGGTTTGGAGAATTCAGTCAAAGGACTAATTTATAATTTTGTGTGCTGCTTTATAATTTACGAAGCATTTTATGCTCTCTCATTTGATCTTCACAATAATCAGTAAGCTAGACTATTATTATCATTATTTCAAACTAGAGAATAGTCAGGCTCAGAATTTTGACTTAGGTTTATGCTGGCTCTCTTACTTACCGACTGTAAAACTTATGTTAAAAAAAAGTTCAGGGCTTCCCTGGTGGCGCAGTGGTTAAGAGTAAGCCTGCCGATGCGTGGGACATGGGTTTGTGCCCCGGTCCGGGAAGATCCCACATGCCGCGGAGCTGCTAGGCCCGTGAGCCATGGCCGCTGAGCCTGCGCATCCGGAGCCTGTGCTCCGCAACGGGAGAGGCCACAGTAGTGAGAGGCCCGCGTACCGCGCAAAAAAAAAAAAAAAAAAAATTCACACATACCAGTGATAGTCTCCATCCTGCTCTTGGCCTTCAATCCCATTCCAAGAGGCAGTCATTCTTGATGTTTCTTGTGTGTATTTCTAGCAATAGTCTGTGATGTAGATGCAAAAAAAAAAAAAAAATATATATATATATATATATATATACACACACACACACATATATGCACAAACACACATATATATAAGATATGCTATATATATAGTGTGAGTGTATGTATATTTCTTTTGAATAAGCTGCATATTTTGTGGCTTATTATTATTTAGTGTAATTGATCTAGGAGATTGTTCTATACGAGCACATACAGATTTCCCTCATTATCTCCAACACTTGAGAATATTCCTTTATATGAATATACTGTAATTTATTTAACTAGCCACCTAATGATGGACTTTTATATTGTTTGTGATCTTCTGTTGTTACCAACAGTGCTGCAGTGAATATTCTTTTATACATCTTTGTGCACATGTGTATTAATTTTTAGTAGGTATAATTTGGGGCCAAAGGATATTTTTAATTTGGAAAGATACTGCCAGTTTACATTCAGAAAGCTTATACCATCAACAGTGTTTGTGCCTTTTCCCCATCAACATGGTATATTATCAAGTTTGGTCATTGTTAACCTGGTATATAATAATGATGTTTGTTGAAAGTTGGCCTCATGCACTGTGCTTCCCTATCACATAAATGTGAGCTTTTTAATATTTTGTACAAAAGTAAGATAGAAGTGAGATATAAGAAACTTTGTGATATAAATAATGCTTTAATAATTGCAAGTGCAATTAAAAAATAATGGTACTACAAAGCTACAGTAATCAAAGCAGTATGGTACTGGCACAAAAACAGACACATAGATCAATGGAACAGAATAGAGAGCCCAGAAATAAACCCATGCACTTATGGTCAGAACCTATGACAAAGGAGGCAAGAATATACAATGGAGAAAAGGCAATCTCTTCAGTAAATGGTGCTGGGAAAACTGGACATCTACATGTAAAAGAATGAAATTAGAGCATTCTCTAACACCGTATACAAAAAATGGATTAAAGACCTAAATGTAAGATGTAAAACCATAAAACTACTAGAAGAAAACATAGGCAGGACATTCTTTGACATAAATTGTAGCAACATTTTTTTGGATCTGTTTCCTAAAGCAAAGGAAATAAAAGCAAAAATAAACAAATGGACCTAATTAAACATAAAGCTTTTGCACAGCAAAGGAAACCATCAACGAAACAAAAAAACAACCTACTGAATGGGAGAAAATATTTGCAAATGATATGACTGATAAGGGGTTTATATCCAACATATATAGATAGCTCATAACTCAACATCAAAAAAACAACCAGGGCTTCCCTGGTGGGGCAGTGGTTGAGAGTCCGCCTGCCGATGCAGGGGACATGGGTTCGTGCCCCGGTCTGGGAGGATCCCACATGCTGCGGAGCAGCTGGGCCCGTGAGCCATGGCCGCTGAGCCTGCATGTCCGGATCCTGTGCTACGCAACGGGGGAGGCCACAACAGTGAGAGGCCCGCGTACCGCAATAAAAACAAAACAAAACAAAACAACCTGATTAGAAAGTGGACAGAAGAACTGAATAGGCATTTTTGCAAAGAGGACATGCAGATGGCCAACAGGCACATGAAAATATGCTCAACGTTGCTAATCATAAGGGACAATGCAAATCAAACCCATAATGAGATATCACACACCTGTCAGAATGACTGTCATAGAAAAGAACACAAATAACAAATGTTAGTGAGGATGTGGAGAAAAGGGAACCTCCATACACTGTTGGATGTAAATTGATGTAGCCACTGTGAAAAACAGTATGGAGGTTTCTCAAAAAATTAAAAATAGAACTACCATGTAACCCAGCAATTCCATTCCTGGGTATATATCCAAAAAAACACAAGAACACTAATTTGAAAATATACATGCACCCCAATGTTCATAGCAACTTTATTTACAATTGTCAAGATATGGAAGCAACCTGTGTCTATCAACAGGTGACTGGATAAAGAAAATGTGGTATGTATATATATACAATGGAAATATTACTCAGCCATAAAAAAGAATGAAGTTTTGCCATTTGTAGCAACATGGATGGACTTGGAGGGTATTATGCTAAGTGAAATAAATCAGACAGAGAATGACAAATACTGTATGATAGCACTTATATGTGGAGTCTAAAAAATACAACAAGCTAGTGAATATAACAAAAAGAAGCATCTATCTAGTGGGCTAAATATTAACGCAAAGATCCTGGAAGGAAAACATTCTTATGCCACTATTGAGAAGGAAGAGGACTGATGTTATGTAAACTACTAAGCAGTAGGTACTTTTAGGTGATTTACATATATTATTTCACTTAATATTCACAGCCTTTCTATGAGTAGGGATTAATCTTCTGCATTACTTACTCAGGGTTGTGTTGTAAGTGGTAGATTTGAGATTTGAACCTGGGCACATCTGTTCTAAAGCACATTTGCTATGCTGCTTCCTGTAAACAGCCATTGCCAATATTTCAGACAAATTTAGGGATAAAAATGAACATTCACATGATATTACATTCCTCTATTGTTACGTAAAAGGAGCAAATTACTCAGTGGGATCTGTGTGTGAGTGTGTGTGTGTGTGTGTGTGTGTGTGAAAGAGAGAGAGAGAGAGAGAGAGAGATACAGAGAAGAGGTCAGTTTGGGGATAATAATAATTAATGCATATTGCGAACTTATGATTTGTCAGGCACTGTTTTCAGTAATCCTTACAACCTGTTAATCAGATCATCCTTATTATTCTTGTTTTATAAAAAGAGAAAACTTAGGCACACAGGTGAAGTAACTTGTTCAAGGTCAAGCTACTGCTAAGTGTTAGAGCCAGGGTTATAACCTAGGTAGTGTAAACAACTTATATAAATTGAACGAGTCTGTATTTCTGAGGGCAAAATAGCTCTGACAGAACTAATTAATGGTGCCATTCCTTGGTTATCACTGAACATATGTTCTAGGCTGCAACATCTTATGTGAAAATCAACTTTTCATTGCATAGACCACATCTCTAGAAAGTGATTGTTGTACCAAGTTATAGTGGAGGGTTTTTGTAGACATGATAGAAAGTAGTTTTACATTTTGCTACCTCTAGGAATTTATTGCTTATGAAAACCTAAGCCTATTTAGGTTAGTATACGTCACGTCAGTATTTACATTTAAGCTAATAGTCTCTTGGACGTGGTAGTTTGGACTTGGAGTTCCTTCAGTATCATATTACTAAAGATCATACTGTGTATCAGAGAAAATTTTCCCTAAAAAACAAACTGTTTTACTAAGTAAAATAGAACTGCTAGGTCTGGGGAGTTCTGATGTTCCAGATATTAAAAATTGTTGAAAAAATGGGAGTCTCGGGCTTTGCAGTCAGAATGTCTTAGGTTTCAATCTTTTGTTTGATTGTGTAACAAGTTTCTTAGCCTCTTTCTTTTTTTACCTATAAAATGGCAAATAAACTTAACTTGCAGGATTTGTTGTGAAGAATATGTGAAATGTTTATAAATGTCTTGGATCAGTTTAAATGGTAGCAGCTATTAACAACAACAACTACTACTACGATCACTAGCCAAATGTTTATAATAGCTAGATTTTAGTTATTTATAGGGCTGTTAATTTTTATGAAATGTTACACTTAAAATTTTCATAAATCACTGATACCAAGGATTATTGGTAACTTCATTCCATCTTGTATTCACTAGGTACAACACAGTTACATCATTCTGCATATACTAAAAATATGAAGCTTACATGCATTAAAAGTGCTTCCATTATTGTTGGTCCACCCTCTTTTATTTCAGAAAACATTTACTGAATGCCTCCTGTGTCCCCACCGTGTTAGGTCTTGGACATACAAAGAGAATAAGACCTAGGTTCATGCACTGAAGTACCTTTTAATCTTTTAGGGAGATAAACACTGACTCTTGGGTGATGAGTACTATGATACAGGATGATAGAAGAAAGGCACTTGGGTGCTGTGGAGTATCCTGATTTATGATGAAACTTTTTGTGGTAATTTAGTTTTTAATTTTTTCAGTGTTTTACAGTGTCCAAGATTGGTACTGTGGATGACATTTATTTATTTACTTATTTGGCTCCACTGGGTCTTAGTTGCGGCATGCAGGATCTAGTTCCCAGACGGGGGATCAAACCCGGGCCCCCTGCATTGGGAGCGAGGAGTCTCAACCACTGGACCACCAGGGAAGTCCCAGCATTTTAAATTGTATTTAAAAGGATAACATAAAACCATAGGAATATTTGATTCCAGTCAAATTGTATTTTGGTGCATCAGGTCCACATTGGGGAAATATCATGTCCATTTTCTTATAATTTATTCTCTTTTTCTTTGTAATAAAGCAAGCATTTTTAACCTAGAGCACAAGACATTAGGAAGGGGTTTCAAGGTTAGGCTGAAAGGATCTTTGACCTGCTCTAAAATAGTATGTAAAATAATAAAAGTATCATGATTTTTTATAGTGGGAAGGACACTAGACTTAGTACAAGACAAACCTGGATTTGAATTCTCCCTCTGCCACTTGTACTCTCTCTGGGTGACCATGGCAAGTTACTTAAACTCTCTGACTTCCTTTTCCTTATCTATGATGTATATACATTGTTGGAATGTAAGAAACATTAAGTAAATAGCAGTGCTGTTATTATTATTGGTACTTATATATAGAATTCATATGAATATTATTAAAATTTTTTTTTATTTCCAAAATTCTTCACTGATTAAAAAAACTTGTAGGGCTTCCCTGGTGGCACAGTGGTTGAGTGTCTGCCTGCTGATGCAGGGGACATGGGTTCGTGCCCTGGTCCGGGAAGATCCCACATGCCGCGGAGCGGCTAGGCCCGTGAGCCATGGCCGCTGAGCCTGTGCGTCCGGAGCCTGTGCTCCGCAACGGGAGAGGCCGCAGCAGTGAGAGGCCTGCGTACCGCAAAAACCAAACCAAACCAAACCAAACCAAAAAAAAAAAACAAACAAAAAAAAACTTGTAACATGCAGAAATATAGCAAGGAAAGCATGGATCACCATCCACCCCATTCTTTAAATTTTTGTTTTTTTCTTTACATTTTTTTCTCTTTACATGTTTTTTTTAAACATTGTTGTAACCTCTCTCTTGCATTCTCTCTGTCTCTCTCTCACACACATACACACACATACATACATATATACACATACGTATAGCTTTGTATTTTATTTTTTTTAACTTAACATATAGGTGTTTTCTTTCTATGTGGTCTTCATAGCATCGTTTTTGTTTGTTTTTTTTCCATCTTTACTGGAGTATAATCGCTTTACAATGTTGTGTTAGTTTCTGCTGTACCACAAAGTGAATCAGCTGTATACATATATCCCCATATCCCCTCACTCTTGAGCCTCCCTCCCACCCTCCCTATCCCACCCCTCTAGGTCATCACAAAGCATTGAGCTGATCTCCCTGTGCATAGCATCTTTTTAATGTCTTTAGAATATATTCATTGATTGGATGTTTTATAGTTAATCAAGCCCTAATGACTACAGATCATTTATATATCAATTATAATCAATGCTGTTGCAAACAACCTTTGATATGCCATTTGCTGAATTCTTTTTTGTAGAGTTATAAATGGTATTGACCATAATTGAGTTATTTTTCTGTGTATACCTTTGAATTTTGAGGTTAAACTTGAGTGATTTTCGTTTAGTTTATAAGATCTTGAATGGCAAAGCAGACAGCAGCAGTAATTTACTCAAGAGCAATAATCTCAAAAAACTACTGTGAAGGAATTAAGTTGAGTATATTTAATTTGGCTGCAAAGACCATTTAAAGATTATAAAGTTCACTTAGCATGGGAAATTGGCTAAGTTAATAAGGAAATTGGCTAAATTAAAAGTTGTGAGCCTGAAGAAGATTGGATGATTTCAGTTTGCATACCTCTTTTTTTGCAGGCTAGGTTGCTTTCATTCTTAGTCTGTTCTCTACATTCTGTTCTTTGCTTTGTTTTTTTCTGGCACACTTTTAGGCAGGGCCATGTAAGATCTGGGGGTAGATGGGACCATCTGGCACTTTAGAACAGTTCAGAAACTTAACTCTGTTGATTGTACTTTGAGCTAGACTTGCCTGAAATGTCCTGGTTTGTCTCTGTGCTTGGCAGTTTTTTTCTTTTATATACCCTCATAGCTTTTTTTTTTTTTTTGTGATTCGCGACCTCTCACTGTTGTGGCCTCTCTTGCCGCGGAGCACAGGCTCCGTACGCGCAGGCTCAGTGACCATGGCTTACGGGCCCAGCCGCTCCGCGGCATGTGGGATCTTCCCGGACCGGGGCCCGAACCCGTGTCCCCTGCATTGGCAGGTGGACTCCCAACCACTGCGCAACCAGGGAAGCCCCCTCATAGCTTTTTACAGCTACTTTCTTTCTTACTTTAGTACAGACATTTTACGAGTACTAGTGTTTACAGATTGAGGTAAACAAAACTTATTTTCCTTTAACCTAACCAAAAACATTAATTATCTTTTGAACTATATCTGCATTTAGAAATATGAGCCATATCAACTACTTTTATTTATTTTTTTAATACTTTAAAAATATACTTTAATTTGTTTTTGGTTGCGTTGGGTCTTGGTTGCTGCGCGTGGGCTTTCTCTAGTTGCGGTGAGTGGGGTCTACTCTTCATTGTGCTGCACGGGCTTCTCATTGCGGTAGCTTCTTTTGTTGTGGGGCACGGGCTCTGGGCACGCGGGCTTCAGTAGTTGCAGCACGTGGGCTCAGTAGTTTTGGCTCGCAGGCTCTAGAGCACAGGCTCAGTAGTTGTGATGCACAGGCTTAGTTGCTCTGCAGCATGTGGGATCTTCCTGGACCAAGGCTCGAACCCGTGTCCCCTGTATTGGCAGGCGGATTCTTAACCACTGTGCCACCAGGGAAGCTCCAATCCTCAAGTACTTTTAATAAAATTACTAGAGGTACTGAATTTATAAAGTGTTTAAAAATTGTTTAGTTGTTAAGAAATGTTCTTTGAGCTTCCTGCCCTATTATTTCATTCTTTTTATTTTTTCTTTGGCTGCGTTGGGTCTTCGTTGCTGAGCGTGGGCTTTCTCTAGTTGCGGCGAGTAGGAGCTACTCTTCATTGCAGCGTGCGGGCTTCTCGTTGCGGTGGCTTCTCTTGTGGCGGAGCATGGGCTCTAGGTGCGCAGGCTTAAGTAGTTGTGGTACACGGGCTCAGTAGTTGAGTCACGCAGGCCCTGGAGTGTGTGGGCTTCAGTAGTTGTGGTGCGTGGGCTCAGTAGTTGTGGTGCGTGGGCTTTAGGGCGCTCGGGCTTCAGTAGTTGTGGTGCGTGGGCTCAGTAGTTGTGGCTCACAGGCTTTAGAGCACAGGCTCAGTGTTGTGGCTCATGGGCTTAGTTGCTCTGTGGCATGTGGGATCTTCCCGGACCAGGGGTCGAACCCCTGTCCCCTGCATTGGCAGGCGGATTCTTAACCACTGCGCTACCAGGGAAGTCCTATTTCTTTAAAATTAAAAAAAAAAATTACTTTTTAAACAGCCATATTGATGTACGATTCACATATTATACAATTTATCCATTTAAAATGTACAATTCAGTGGTTTTTAGTCTGTTTATAGTCGTGTGCAGCCATCACCACGGTCAATATTAGAGCATTTGTATCACGTGAAAAAGTAATCTCTTACCCTTTAGGTATCATCCCTTCTCCTCCATGCTTCCCCCAGCCCTAAGCAACCACTAATCTACTTTCTGTCTCAATAGATTTTCCTATTCTGGACTTTGTATGAATGTAATCACATAATACGTGGACTCTTGTTGCTGGATTCTTTCACTTAACATAATGTTTTTGAAGTTTATCCAAGTGTAACAAGTATCAGTACTTCATTGCTTTTTATGGCCGAATAATACTCAGTTTTATTGTTAAACCACATTTTGTTTATCCATTGATGGGCATTTAGGTTGTTTCCACCTTTTGGCTATTATAAATAATCCTGCTATAAACATTCATGTATAAGTTTTTGTGTGGATACGTGTTTTCATTTCTGCTGGATATATCAGGTCATGTAGTAATTCTGTTTAATTGCTTGAGGAACTGACAGACTATTTCCAAAGCAGCTGTACCATTTTATATTCCCACCAGCAGTGTGTGAGGATGAGGATTTCTCCACATCCTCTCAAATAATTGTTACTATCTGATTGTTCAATTCTGGCCATCCTAGTGGGTGTAGAATAGTATCTCATTGTGGTTTTGATTTGCATTTCCCTGATGACAAATGATGTCCAGCACCTTTTCATATGCTTGTCAGCCATTTGTGTATCTCCTCTGGAAAAATGTCCATTCTCATCCTTTGCCCATTGTTTGTCTTTTTATTATTGAGTTGTGAGAGTTCTTTATATATTCTAGATAAAAGTTCCTAGTGAGATAGGTGGTGTGCAAATATTTTCTCCCATTCTGTGGATTGTTTTTTACTCTCTTGATAATGTCCTTTGATGTACAAAACTTCAAAATTTATGACCCCAAGTTATTTTTTTTTCTTTTGTTACTTGTGCTTTTTGTGTGATATTTAAGAATCCCTTGGCAAATCTCAAGTCATGAAGATTTATCCCTATGTTTTCTTCTAAGGGTTTTATAAGTTTAGCTTTTACACTTAGGTCTTTGATCTGTTTTAAGTTAATTTTTGTATATGATGTAAGGTAATACATTCTTTTGCATGGATATACGATTGTCACAGCACCATTTATTGAAAAGACTATTCTTTCCACATTGAATGATCTTGTAAAAATCATTTGGCCATAGATGCGTGAGTTTATTTCTGGACTCTTAATTCTATAACGTTGATCTGTATGTCTCTCCATGTGTAGTATAGCACTGTCTTGATTACAGTTGCTTTATAGTAAGTTTTGAAATTGGAAAGTGCTAGTCCTTTAACTTTGTTTTTCTTTTTCATGAATGTTTGGCTATTCCATGTTTCTTGCAATTCCTTATGAATTTTAGAATCAGCTTGCCAGTTTCTACAAAGAAGTCATTTGGAATTCTCATAGAGATTGCACTGACTTTGTGATTAGTGGGAGTAATGCTATCTTAACAATGTTAAGTCTTCTGACCCATGAACATGGGATTTTTTTCCATTTATATATATAATTTTGTTCAACAATATCTTGTACTTTTTAGAGTATGAGTTTTGTACTTCTTTGTTAAATTTATTCTTAAATATTATGTTCTTTTTGACTTATTCTTATTTGAATGGAATTGATTTCTTAATTGCATTTTTACATTGTATATTACAAGTATATAAAAATACAAATAATTTTTGTATATTGTCTTTGTATTTTGCAACTTTCCTGAACTCATTTGTTAGTTCTAATAGTTTTTTAGTAGATTCCTTGGGAATTTTTATATATTAGAGCATGTCATCTGTGAATAGAGATAGTTTTACCTCCTCTTTTCCAGTCTGGGTGCCTTTTATTTCTTGTTGTTGTCTAATTTCCCTGGCTAGAACCTCCAGTACGATGTTGCATAGAAGTGTCGAGAGTGAACATTATTGTCTTGTTCCTGACCTTTGGGAGAAAGCATACATATGTGTGTGTGTGTGTGTGTGTGTGTGTGTGTGTGTGTGTGTGTGTGT